>NC_135507.1:11206250-11317024 GCF_052857255.1 Amblyomma americanum | reverse complement strand
TCGCGAAGGCCGAGGGCGGAACGGGGCAGCCATCGACGAAGAGCCACTTTGGCTGGCCGATATACGGACGGATCCTCACCAGCAGCCAGTCAGATCCATCTCTCTCCTGCCACTCGCGCGCGTCATTCGTCGGGCCAGCATATAATGCAACGTGGCAGCCTCTTCGCCATACTATACTGCCACCTCCACTGCTGCTGCTGTTACTGCTACTATCTGTTTGTTTGGTTGTTTGTTTGTTTGCTTGTCGTCGTTTTTCTTTTCCTATATCCCCGGCCAGGCTTCGGAGGCGTCCGCGTGGGCGATGTTTAATACATGATCGCATAAATCGCCGGCTCTAGACGCGCAAAAGAGTGGCCGTAAATTATAACGAGAAGAAGCAGCAGCCGCAAACGGCCGTTCTGAGAAAGTGGACGCCTGCCTGACTGTGTGGTTATGCCGAGGCGTGCGGGCGGCTCTCCTGTAGAGCTGACCGTGCTCGGAGCTCAGAGCTTGCCTTCTCTCTCTCACTTTTTCCCCTCGCAGTATTTGTTAGTGTAGATATAACTGTCCCTCCTCCTCTCCCCATCGCCGCCTTTCCATGAGCCTGGCCTCTCCAGCTGTTGCATCTCGGCAGGCGTTATCCTTCATTGCTTTCTCGGTCCTCCTGTGTCTGTTTCCTACGGCCCTATAGCGTAGACCTGAGGTAGTGGAAGCAGCAGCAGCAGCAGTGAGCAGCAAGCAGCTCTCGATCACGAGAGATAGAGGGAAAGGGGCCGTGAGCGAAAATTAAGACGCAACGTCGGCCTTCCTCTCCCACTCACCTGATCCTCCTCCTCCGCATCATTCGACTTTACGAGTCGCGATCCACGTGGCAGAAACCTGTTGCTTTCGTATGGAGTACGGGTTATATTAAACGTGATGTACGAATAGCTAGAAAGTACTTGGTATCTGCAGAAGAGAAAGAGTTTAAGTGTTCCTACAGGCGTGAAGGAGAACAGAAAATATAAACAACGGTAGTTATAAACGAATTGAGCGGCGCTCACGTAATGTATCCAGTTCCAGCATTAGCCTGTGGACTGTATGACAATCTTGCGTAACGGTCACATGACTTGCTGTGAATCAATCAGGCAACGTGATATGTGACTGTTTGTTACGCGAAGAAATTATACCGTGTGAAAGTCATAACTTTACCCAGCCGCGTATTCAACAACGTGGCACAGTTCATGTCACCTGGCCACGTGACGGCGATTGAAGTCATTTTGCTCGAGCGACGCGATCTCCGTGCGAGAAGCCTTTAGCAACTTTCTTGGTGAGAAATCTAAAGGAGGATGACAGTTCGCAGTGAAGATTGCGGTGGAAACGACGCAAGATAGATTACACGTTATCATCATCATTATCACCATTTTCACCAGTTTGTGCTAATCTACTACAGGACAATGGTCCTCTCCCACGTCCCTCTTGTTAACCATGTCTTGTGCCATCTGCGGCCACCTCTCACCCGCTGTCAACCACCCACGGTCTGTTAGCCATTCTGAATTGGCCATGGTGAATATCCGGGTTAAGGGAAACGTCTCTTTTTTCTTTCTTCGTGACTTTTAGGACTGCACACTGGAAATAAACAATCAAATTCCAAATACGATGGTCGGTCGGTTGGAGGGCACTTCCTGCTATCACGCATTATTTTCTGCTCACCGGTCAACAACTCCACGAAACCCTGATGATATTGCAGTGTTAAAACTTTGAAAGCCTAATTTATTTGAAGCTTCCGTAGGGTTGACCACTTTCACTGCGTTTCGGTCCCTGTTTTTTTTTTCATTGTACGATCTGTTTTTTTTTACAATTGTTTTTATTGGACAACTTATATTCCCATCACAAAAGATGTTTCTCTCCGCCCCCGGCAACATTAGAGCAGTAGCTTTTCGCGTTATCTCCACTTCCAGCGCAAACCGCGATTAATAACACTACGTCCGCCTACCGGAGCACGCGGGGGATCACCTTTCATTAGTGTTTCGTTTCGACGCGCCGAGGAAAACGCAGGCGCCCTCGGGACAATGCGATCTATATCCGACACGCGAAACAAGCGTGTCGACTTGAACAACATAATAATCGACAGTGACGGCTACCAAATCTCAACTACAGTGAACAACAACATCTGCAACGTCTGCGTCCATGATAAGGCTTTCATCCTGGGTGCTTCCCACTAAATAAGGCCGCGTCTGTAACAAGAACAACCGCCGATACAACGCTGGACCACTCGCGCAGGCGCAGAAGCCCGTTCAAAAACAAACAAAGCGAACAGCTTGAGAAGAAGGTAATACGCGTAGACCTCGCTTCTTGCTGTTCCAGGGGGAAAATTGTGCGCCAGCACTGGCGAGAGTTTCAGCAGCGGCATCGGCATCCGAAGCAGCAGCAGCAGAAGCAGCTAGCAGGCCGGGCTAGAAGAGGGGCCCAAAAGACTTAATTTATAGCGGCTCGCCGTAAATTACAACCTCGCGGCTAGAGGGGGGTCATCTGACGCTGCGTTCTACTACTACTGCCCGCCGGCCACCAAAAGTACTTAGCCGAGTCTTACACCTGCTGCTGCTAAGCTGATCCATCCATGCCGCACCGCGCAGCTGATGCCCCCCCTCCTGTTTCTTCTGCTCGATACGTGGCCCACTTCGGTCGTGGCGATTTATTTCGTTTTACTTTGTTCCAGGCACTCTTCTCGTCTCCTTCGCAATACCCATCGATTCTGCGATGCCTGGCGTTCCATTAGCCTAGCTCTACAAGGTGTTCGTCAGTCTAATTTTTCAGCGCGTGTTTTCACACGGCGCCTATATCTGTCCCGCATAACTTTTTTTTCTGCGCATGCGTGGTGGTGTGAATATAAGGGGCACCGCCTCTTTGTTGCACTCCTTCTTAGCTTTTTTTCTTACCGTGCTTGTTGGGGGGGCCTAGACTTTGGCGTTTCTGCTCGGCTTGCGTGATGTACGGCCGCAACTGGATGCTAAATAGCTCTCCTCTAGCGCAATTTTCGCCTATGCGGCCGAATGCGTTCGCCCCATGTTGCTCGCTTTTGCCTTTAGTGGCTCCCGTGGTCTCCAGAAAAAAAAAAATTAACAGCGTTTATATGTTTTTATTTTTGTGGCTTTTCATTATCTGTCGGTGATGGCTACTCGCGGCTTCGCCATAGCGTTCACAAGGCCTGTTCATCCACGTGTATTTTTCCCCCTTTCCTTGGCCCTTTTATCAGCGGTTGCAGTCGTGCGGCGCTTGATATACGCCAATGAGTTCGATTACAGACAATATATGAATGACGGAGACGATTTACGATGCTGGTGCGGTCGAGGCGAGTTTTTTACTGGCCGTTGTGAATGTAAATTTGGTTCTATATATAGCAGCGTCATGTTTGGCGTCCTCGGAACAGGTATTAAATCATGGTTACTGTACTGCACTTTGATATCCCTGGCCACCTTTGCCACGATTAATATCCGACCTGAATGGTAGATACCAAGGCAAATACGAAGTGTCCACTTCCTGGCATTACACTCCCGGTGTAGAGATGAAGCGCTCTTCCAAGAAAGTGGCATAGACGGTGGTACGTTTTTTTTTCATCGTTTTGAGCAGTTCTGAGCAACTTACGCGACTTGCGGCTGAGCCCCCACTGCGGTAATGATGTTCTCCTTCGCCAGTATAGAACAACTTAGGGAGTTTTTGCTAACGACAAACCGCGGTGAAGCACCAACGCAATTTACCGAGCAAAACTCGTCATAGTGAATCGCTGTGAAAGCAAAAATGAGGAAAGTCTTCGCCGGAAATTTGGTTACGATGGTTAGCGGGGGGGGGGGGGGGTAGGAAAAGAAATAGAGCAGTAACTGTCTCACTTGTCGGTGGACACCTCAACCGCGCCTTGGCGGAAGGCATTGAACGAGGGAGTGAAAGAATAGAGAGGGAGAGAGGCGTAGCAGTGGACGGCTCGGGAATAATATCGACCACCTGGGGGCCTTTAACGTGCATTTACATCGCACTGCACACGGGCGCCTCTTACGTTTAGCCTCCATCGCATGGACGACGCCCGCGTACTTGTGCAATCTCAGTGCAGGTTAAGAACTGCATGTGATCACAAGTTTATCGGAGTGAAGAAAACAGAGCACCATGGTGTCATCAATTTTTTGCCTGCTGAAATACAGCTCGTATTCCGAGTTCGTGCCGGATAGCCAAAACTCCCAAAAAACTGACTGCGCTTCTGTCTGGTGCTACACATAGGCCACGGGAGTGAGAACATGTTTATTTATTTTTTTTTTGCTACATATCCCGACGACCACAACTGCCATCCACGACTCTCTCTCTCGCTCTTGCATGTCGTTCATTTCTTTTCAACCACACTATTAAGCCAGCACCAAAATTAAGAGCCGTGCAGGCTTCCGCAGGGGGGTAATTAGCGCTATCAAAAATGTAAATTGCGCGCGTAATCTATGGTTCCCGCGTCCCCTCGTGACGCGCGGTTTGAATAATACAAAACAAGCTGCTGTTGCGCGTGCAGCGGCGAGCCGTGGCTGCGCGCATTTTCACTTTAATTATTCTTTCGCTCGGCGCGGCAATTTGGCCGCGAGCATTTAAAATAAATCCCAGAGAGAAACAAAAGGCAGCGTAAAAAGTGCTCGGCATACGAGAGGCGATCGCGAGGGCAAATGAAGCACAGTGGAAACGAAGGAGGTTGGGCTCGGGGTTGAAGTGGGGGAGTTGCGGGACGTCACGCGTTAATGACAGCCGCGAAGAATGTAATATATGCGGACCATTTTTGCACGTGGTTTGGGCTCCCGCATAAACTGTTAAATTATACAGCGCCGCAACTTTCGACGACGCCGCAGTAAGGCCCGTGTAACGCTGACGCAGCATCCCTCAGTGGCTCTAATGATGCCGATTTATTATACCGTATACTGCCGCAGGTTTGTTGACTGTCTGCGCGCCGTGCCTTGTTTTTAACTTCATAATTAATGTGGCGCGAAATTTACGCATCGAGGAGTACGTGTGCACGGTGTCAGTTTGTTGGTTTCTCTGGATTTTTGCCCCCCCCCCCCCCTCTTTTTTTCTTGCTTCAGAAATTTTAGACACTGTAGATAATTCTCAGGCTGGTTTGACTTTTTCCCTTGGGCGGGAAATATTCGTTAATTTCGTTCAGGCGGAATATGAGTTGCAGATGCACTCGAGGCAGAGCACGTAACGGGCGTTTCAGCGAGCACTTTCAAAAATTCCTAGAAGTAGGGGTTTTCAAATGGAAAGTAAATCTTTTCAGGAACACACTCTTAACCTCGCGGTGTACGTCAGTTACTTTAAAGTTGCGCTCAGTGGCTTGCTAATTAACTAGTATTAACTAATTAACTAGTTAACTGGTATTGTACCGTGTCATGTGCTCTCTTTTGCTTTGTCGCTTGGTGTAAGAAAAAGGATACTCATCGCCAACTGCATGGCCGTTACATTTGAGAGCGACGTACCCGACCCGAAGACTACGAAGGTAGGGCGAGGCGCGTGAAGGGCGTGGTCACGTGATCACCGTACGGAGCCACGCGTGTGTCGTAGCGAGAAGTGCGTATAACAGCTCTCGCTGTAAAACTTTCATTATGCCAGCTTGTGCTAATCCGCAACAAGTGGCCGTTGGGGCCATGGTCGGATTTTGATCCGTATTTAATAGCTCGTTGGATTTGAAGAACTTTGACTAAAACTTGCTAGATCGTCGCGAGATTCGATTTCAATGCGGCGAGAGTTCTTTGGCAACTGAGTCGGGATCGACACAGATGCGTGACTCCTAGAAACTTTTATGCAGCTCTGAGGCACGTCCGTCGATATGAGGATCATAGGATAAGAGAGAGCGTTGTTGGGTGAGTCGGTCAGGCGTTTCAGTAAAGGGTACTGCGCACATACAAACAAGGACGAAACAAGGACACGAATAAGGCTTCTTGTGTTCACCTTCTCGTCCTTGTTTGTGTGTGCGCAGTACCCTTTGTTGAAAAGGATAATAGGACGTGTTACCTGGGCACGTTACGTGTCGTGTACAGGCTTTGTCAAAAATATACAGGCCAAGGTGTTTGCTTCCAAGCCGTGTAGCAGAGCTCTTAAGCACATTTGACAGTCCTAACTTGGGAGGGTTTAGGACTCAAGTTCCTCCCGCCTTCGTGCGATTAGAGTCCCTGAGTATGCAAGAGGAGCCGCGCTGCAGGGCTCAGAAGCGGACCCCTTGGACTGTATACTTTTTACAAAGACTGTACGCGTAGGTGGCGCTGCTTTCGTTCGTAGTGTTTCTAAGTTCCCCTCAAACAGGGTTTCAGTTGTTTCGATTTTACTGCAAAATCTTTCCGCTATATCTTCTTCCGCGCATAAAATGGCTTGCTGCTGACGCCGCGTTTATTGCGCTCCACGATGTACTCTTTTTCCAATTCTTCGTGGTCTCCTTTGTGTATATTTTTGCTAGCCGCATTTACGGCAGCTAAATGCGAAGAGAAATGATCTATTTTTCTTTTTTGTCAGCTTTTGTTGCGCTCTGCTTTTCGAATGACGGCAGGGTATGCACATTCGAGCGCCTGTGTATGTATACATATTGTTCAGTTGTTTCAAACGGCCGTTTGCCGAACGCGTGGCATCTCATTTGATGACACACGCATTAATAAAAAAGAAGCCTAAAACTCAATATATACTAGGGGGCAATTTGCTTGCATGGCGAAAATGCACCGAAGCAAACTGTCATATACAGAAAGCAAAAAATACAAGTGCATGGCAAGCGTCGTTGCAAATATATATGCGATGGAAAACAGGGACAGCGATGTGAACCGTATAGTATATACACTGTTTACAACATCGCCGTTCTCTAAGCCAGGCAGGATGTTTGCCTGCTGCCTTTCAGCGGTCGTTCAGGCAGCGGCTGATATAAAACAAGTCACTAAATGCAACGAGCGACCCGCTGCACATTTAACGAGTTTCTTTGTTTCCAAACCCGAATGAGGTTGTCCGGGCGTTCGTGTTTTTTTCTTTAATGTTTAATTTTTCTTATTCTCGTCTCCCTTTAGTTTGTTCCTTACACCTGTTCAATTCTGCTTCGGTATCGGGTGGTCCCCATGGGAAGTTCATAAACTCGGGTGTCCTTTATTTTAACGGCATCTCAGAGCATGCGCGCTTCATTACTGCGAAGCGCTATAAACGCGACGACCGATAACGTGCATTATTTAAAGGGTGCTATACAGCGGGGATAGATTCAAGCGGCAGCAATAAACGATGCTGTATATTTCAAAATGAGGGCCGCGGAGATGCGGCCTGCTCTATGTTGGCGGCTGAGTTCGCTTAGTTGGTTGGCTTCGTTTGTTTATGTCGGTTTAGAAACGAAAATTTACTGTGCAATGGCAGAGCCATACCCGCATAGAGAACTTAATCGCCAAGCCTGGCTGACGCGCGTGCTCCATTGGGGCTTGGTGGGGGGTTGAGTTGCGAGATCTGACGATACAGAATTTGTTTTTTTTTCTTGGCTGTCTAGGCCTATATCGCTAAACGGCTGTTTATGTCCAGTGGAATTGATCTAGCGGGCTCTTCTCTGGAGGAATGATAAGCGGGGACGAAATTATAAGCAATCCGCGATTTACGCTAAAGATGGGATAGGTTCGCTTTATAAAACAGTATTTTCGTCACTGCGGATGTATATTGTTTTTACATAGTTTCACCTGCAGTACCCTTCTGAACCAATTAGTCTTTTTGGCATACATATGGTGTTGAGATGTCATTCCGGAGTCCCCCACGTGTCTCATACCATAAGCCAAGTGGCAAACTCTAAAATGGCATTTCAACACCGTATTGTAGTCGACGAAATTTCAGGTTCTTGAAGAACCCGACATTTTGCTCTCCCTGAAACGATACTCGCAAAGGTGACCGTGGAAAGGCGTGTGTTGAGCTGGCAGTGAGATGTTTCCCTTGACAGTGAAACCAGCTCTCATCACGAAACTTGCGAGAGAAGACGCAGGAAGTACGCCATTTCTGTTTTAGTGTCAGAGACCAGGCAACACAAGTATACCTTCTGTGAAAATCATCCCCTTATGACAACACTTGCCTCAGGCATTATTTGAAACAGCGGTGCGAGCCCCTGATGCCTTTGGCGTCTTGCCGTAGAGAACACCCCATAGTTTTAATTCTCATAATACAAACGGAATGCTTCAGAATTTCATCTCAATGGCTATACTCGGTCGATCGCTATCATCGCCTGGCCTGACATGACGTCACGATTCCTTGAAGGTGTTAAGAAGGACGACGAGGCTCACTAACGTTCACTGGAGATGTTGGCTGGTAGTTTCCCAGGCAGACACTACTCCAGATAATTACCACACTCATGTGGTTGATGATTTATGGGGGTTGAACGTCCCAAAGCGACTCAGGCTGTGAGGGACACCGTAGTGAAGGGGTGCGGAAATTTCGACGACCACCTGGGGTTCCTTAACGTGCACTGACGACGCACCGTACAGAGGCCTCTAGAATTTCGCTTCCATCAAAATTCGACCGCCGCGGCCGGGATCGAACCCGCGTCTTTTGGGTCAGCAGCCTAGCACCATAACCACTGAACCACCCAGGCGGCACACTCATGGGGAGTATGAGGTCAAACAGGCTCACAACGAAACCCACGCGCGCGCAGGATTTTCACTGGGAGGATACAAGCACTGCCTACCTGAAAAACCATTACACGGCATTGTCGCCAATAACGTTGAGGTCGCTCTACCACAGGGTCCGAGTGCATTACTTTGGCTGAGGATAAAGTCCTGCCGTAGTGTTTAGTTTTTTTTTTCTTTTCAAAGTACAGCGTTATGACGTATAAACGACTGCACATGCAGAATAGATGTTTAGGTTTTAACTGCCTTGAAAGAAGATAATGACGGTAAACATGTTGCAGCTGTAGTTTACCGCGACGTTTCTTCTTTCCTTTGTATTTTCCGTTCGCTGTATTAGTTCAAACCACGTGCAGTAAAACATCACAACTCTAACGTTTCCTATACGGTTTCCAACGCTTCCTTTCGGGCGTGGCTTGCGCCGCGCATCTGTGCTACGAGCCTGCACCGTTATTACTGCAAGCGTCTAGATGGGTTTGGTCGGTCGCTCGGAATAGGCCGGCTTGCACAGAAGGTGCTGGAGTTCGCCAGGAAATTGCCGCGGGGAGCGCGTGTTACCCCACAGCGCTGGAACTGGGCGTGAACCGCGACCCCGAACTTTGAATTAGCGCGGCGCCCCTCTCAGTTGAAACAACCCTCTCATCCGCTGCTCTGCTTCTCCGCCGAGGTCCTTCCGTCGTGTGCGTACTTTTTAGTTTCATTTCGCCAACTGGTATCCTCGGATGCTGTCCAGTGCTTCGCGCATGCATGACTACCTTTTTCGGGTAAAAAGGGCGGATGGGGGTATTCCTGTGGGTTACGGGTTCCCTCCCGCCCTTGTTTTCATTGTTTTTACTTGTCTTTTTTTCTTCGCTTGTCCGGTGCGAAAATGCCACTCACCCCAGAAACTCTTCTCTGTGACCTCTTTTTTTTCCTGGCTTATTTGGGGTGTCCACTTACCCTAGCAGCACAGAACATCGGCCCAATATTGGAACTGTGTTGGCAAAAGCTGGCCCATTGCCGGACCGGTCTTTGCCAATATATCCCCAATATCGGGCCGATTGTCTGTGCTGCTTGGGTAGCCGTTCATTTGCTTTGTCCCACCCGCTGGCTGGTTTATTCGTAGTGAAAGTTCACAGCGCAGTTGGCGCGAAGTTGTTTGATATACAAGAACAGGAGCGCAACGGGACAAATAACGTTATTTCCAAGACATCGCTCAAACTAACAACAAATTTATAAATTTGTTGCTAGTTTCAGCGCATATCCTATTCTGCAGCCGTACACCTTCCCCCCTCCACCCCCCTCCTTCCCGCTTTACAAGCAGAATAACAAATCGAAACTAGAATTCTAGGACTCAGGACGGCCTATGCGTATACGTGTGCTCTTGATTACGAAGTTTGGCGGGAAAGGATGGCCGCAGCTGTCACAGGACAGGGTTAATTGGAGAGATATGGGAGAGGCCTTCGCCCTGCAGTGGGCGTAGTCTAATAGGCTGATGATGATGACTTAGAAATAACTCCTAAGGCTCATTTTGCAGATTTAGCAGACGGAAACTTGCCATGCATGGGATGCCTGTTTGAGAAGCCACGGGACTGCTACTTTTTGGTGACCACGCTCATGTTCGCAAGGGAGTTAGCGTCCACGTCGGAAAGCGTTCGAGCGGTTTTTTTTTTTTTCACTGTTGAGCGGAGCTGGCTCGCGGATATGATTCAGCCTACCAGAAGAAAGTGATCCCAAGATAGAGAGGCCCCTACATCGCGATAAACGTCAACAAAAGCTAACATACGTACACAGCTGCCCCTTTGTAGATGCAGTGCGGTACGACGTTCGTTTCCGCCTTTTCTTCTCAGACTTTGACGGCATTTCAGGCCTGAATTACAGTTTCAGCTCAAAGTCGCAGAGAACCCGATCCAAATGGATCACGAATTGAGTGAACTTTTTTTTTCAACTAACTAATGCTTCACGAACAAAAGCAACACAACAACTGCTCAGTCCGTTCCCTAAAAGGCGGTACCACTGAAAAATGAGGAAAGTAAAGGACTGGTGTACGTGTCGTCTATGCATGCGACGTAAAAATTCTCCTTAGCTTTGCGTGGCATCTGCATTGCAACACGTGCACCTTACACAGGTCTGCTCAAACAGGCGTTGACATCAACATGCCTTGCAAAATGGCTATACGAGATGGGAACGAACGCATGAGGGCGAACTGCTCTCGTGCTCTTGCAAACAGGGCCGAGTATGATGAATGTAGACGCGCTTACAGGACCGAAACTCTTTGACGTATAGACTCGGCGTAGGAACAGCTGCACATGATGCGAGCTGCTATGCCCGAAGGAGGGCGTTTTCTTTTATTCCCCCCCCCCCCCCCCCCCCCCCCCAGCCCTCCCCCCCGTCCTCGAATCGACACCAGTTTTTTGTGCCGCAACTTCGGGTTAAATTACGTGCTGACTGATTGCGGCTGCTCTCATTTCGTTAGCGTTGTCTATAAGAAGTGAAATACACTCAAAAGAAACTCTTCGCCGCAGGCACTCAGTTTCCTCGGTAAAGTACATAAGCTCTGCACTCTTCTTGTTCAACACTATGCCGTACCGGTTTGTGGGCGCAACCGCAAGACGTGCGCGTCTCTCTCTCTCTCTCTCTCAATTTGAATACAAACGCGCAGCAAAAGCGGCGAAACACACGCTTCGCTGGTCGGTTTGAACGCTTTGCCCGGTTGACGTCGGCCCCTCCCCTTGCCTGGCGCATTGGATGTTTAACTTGGTTATTCTGCATTGACCTTTTTGTTTCTTTGAAGAGATGCGGGAAGCGAAGCTGCTGGCAGTTGGCGCGCTTTTTCTGCCTCGGGTGTTTGCGCGCGCACGTTCTAAACCGCGCGCTCCTCACGTCCCTCGCGCTTGCTTGCGTAGTCACGTACCGGGCCGGTGCCTCTGGCGTAGGCTTTAATTAAACTTAAACCAACCGTGGCAACCGCGACAGACCGCTTCGGAAAGTCCGTATATGTAAAGGGGGAGGAGTTCGGGAGGAAAGCATTATTCGATGTTTTACAGCCCTCTGTCACTGCCTTCTCTCTTGCCGTCAGTCTGTGTGTGTGGTGCGCATACGCAGGTTAGGTGGGGCCCCTGTCGGCTTTCCTGCTTTCCTTTCTACCTTTACTGCGAACTGTTGGTTAGGTCTGCAATGCGGCCTGGCAGGCTTCATTTCTCAACTTATAGACTGTAGTCTTTCTTGGTAAGTCCTCTCTACGAGATTGCACAAGCCGTCAGCCCATGAAGTTGTGTCAGAGAAATGCTAAGAACAATCAAATTTCACGGTATACCTTAAGGCCCAGACGGAATAAGACCTGCTACTACTTTGAACGTCTCTATTCAGATGGAGTTCGTCGTCTATAAAAGCATAGTAGCCGTTAAGGAGAGAAAATACGCGGCCGTGCCAGTGGTGCCTATGGTACCTATAGTGTTTGTGTTACCAGTGGTGCCTGTGGTGAACCATATCTGCCACAACGACCTGTTTGCTGTCTAAATGAGCGCGTCATTGAGCACAAGAGATGTGTGAAGCTCGTGGGGCCGTCTTCTAAACTGAGCTTCCATTGTAAGGAACGCGAATGTGAGCCAAAATTAAGGGACAGGGAAGCTGTATTCTAGTACAATAATAGAGCTGTTAAGGAGACAGTGGAAGCCTACCACATTCATGAGGCTGGCGCGACGTACGTTAGTACACCTTCTTCACACTACAGTGGCATGAAGTTCCGCTATTGGACAACATTTCGAGAACATGGCAGGATAGCATCATCATACCAAAGCGTGCGTATTCCCTTACTGTCTGAATAAACCTTCAATTGATAGTTAGCGCCTGTCTGGTCTTACATTCCGTTGTCCTCGTTTTCGTGTGCTATAGCCTGTGTGCAAAACCAACATCATCATACCAAAGCGTGCGTATTCCCTTACTGTCTGAATAAACCTTCAATTGATAGTTAGCGCCTGTCTGGTCTTACATTCCGTTGTCTCGTTTTCGTGTGCTATAGCCTGTGTGCAAAACCAACGCGCCTAGCATTCCATTATTCCTTTTATTATAACCTCTTCCTATAGCAGGCCATGCTTGCCAGAATGGAGCATCCGAGCGCCGCAGAATATAATAAAATAGCTGATAGCAGATAGCTAACAGCAATAGTAAATAGCTAATATTATATAGCTTCAAGGAAATGAAGAGTAATGTGCACGGGACTGTCTACTGGCGCCATATGGGTCACTGTTGCTGAAAATTAAAAAAAATGAAAATTGGTTTTTGAGGAAAAAAAAATTCGCGCAGGAACTGTCACATGTCTCGGTGGACACCTCAACCTATGCCGTGACGAAAGGAAGAAAGGTAGGAGTGAAGGAGAAAAAAGTGAAAGGGGTGCCGTAGTGCACGGCTCCGGAATGACTTCGTCGCCCTTGGGGATCATTAACGTGCACTGACATCGTACAGCATACAGCCATTTTTGTGTTTCGCCTTCATCGAAACGTGACCGCCACTGCCAGGTTTGACGATGATGATGCAACTTTCTCCAATGTAAATAATGTTAGCACAAAATGAAGATAGAACATTCTATTTTCGAACGGTGTGGCTAAAAAACAATGATTTAAACAAATCGGTTCTAGCTCTGAATATTCCCGCTTTTTGACCGTTATCAAACAGTTAAGGTCTGTAGTGAGGTAAAAAATGTACTTTTCTCTTGGAATAACAACTCTGTTGTAAATATATATCCCTAAAATATTTCAGTCTTGGTTTTCTCCTTCTCACTGCAAGAGGTTCCGATTCTAATTCTGTTTTACGCTAGAGATACCAGTTTGTTTACTATAATTTCCAGAAACATAGCGGGCCGACAAGTTCTGTACCCTCTCTAATTTCAGTTTATCAACATTTGTCGGCGGGTCCCATAAGGTAGAAGCCTATTAGCACAAACCTAATGCAAGTTTTGAATAGTAAATCCTTAGAATCTTGCGGAAATATCCTCGTGTGTAACGGGCCTTTTCTTTCTCACAACCAATTTCTTTTCCTGCACAAGAAAGGCACCTTTTTCATACAGAAGGAGCGATTAGCCCGCTCTCGTTGGTTTCTGCTTGATGGGTACGAGGTCGCGGGATAGAATCCCGGCCGCATTTCATTGGAGGCGAAATGCAAAACACACCAGTGTATTACGGGTGGTGCCAGTGCACGTTAAAGAACCTCAGGCGATCGAAATTAATCCGGAGCCTCCGCCATTACTGTGGCGTTTTGTAACGCTCTCATATCCTCTCGCACATCTGTTACCTCACAGTGCGGTCGAGGTGTCCACCCTCAATGACACCATTTGAGTACGCCCCTTTTCTTTCACTATTAACCTGTTATCACCCAGGTGTAATCAGTCAAACATCCGGAGCGTTACACTTGCGATGGCTGCTTCCCTGGTCACATACTTATTAGCGGTATAAACGTGTGTCATGAGGATTTAGAAAGAACCCACAGAAACGACAGCTCCAGAGGAATGAAAAAAAAAAAAAACTCCTCCACATCCCCGGCTTTTACGGATTGCTTTCAGGACCTCAAAGGTCAGCAACTCTCCCGCTGATGCAATCCGATCCGAGCGCGTCACGGTTCAACCAGTGCGTGGGAACTTCCGGCCAACAACTGGTGCGTGTTGTTACACTGCTTATAGCAATACACACCTCCAATAAACGCAGTTTCTTTTTTCAGGTGGACACAGGGGCGCAACAAAAACACACGGACATAGAAGTAGACAGGGACGAGCGCTTACTATCTACTGTCTACTTCTATGTCCGTGTGTTTTTGTTGCGCCCCTGTGTCCACCTGAAAAGATATGAACCAACACGCCCAAATACAAGTACTTCTCAGTTTCTTTTTCTTTCCCTTTGCGCGACTGGACGTGGCTCTCCGCATTTACGGACTGCCATCTTCGCAGAGCTCAGGTGTGGTCTGCCGGCGTCGCTATGTTTGGAGAGAAAACGTCAACCAGTGCGCCCATGTGCGGAGAAGTGCATGCACCGAACACAGAGGGACCCTCCAGCTGCGGGCGGCGCGCAGAGTGCGGTTGACCAGCGGCTCTCGCTTTGATGACGTCCGCACCTCGGCAAGAGCCCGAGTTCAGCACTCTCCCACAGCGACCGCATGCGGTCAAGAAATAGAAACGCAAAAAAAAGCGCGAAAAAGGGAATTGTGATTGAAAGCGCGGGACGGACGTCTGCTTGTTTCTCCCTCCCCTTCTCGTTTCTTTTTTGGGTTACTGCAATTATTGTTCGAGCCCGTCGAGCGGACAGCACCTGGATTTCTCGCTATTCCCACCACGTAAATCTGGGTTTGCTTTATTTACTTTCAGCCTCCAGTTTTGTTTACGTACTACGCGCGCGCGTGCGTGTGGTGTGCGTGTTGGGGGGGGGGGGGGGGGGGGGGTGCAGGAGTGCCCGTAGTTGCAAGAGGCGGACCGTATAGCCTCATCCTATAGCGTGCAGTTGCTGCGCTGAGTCCTCTCAGCTGATGCATAGGCTGAAACCTTTCACTTCTGTTCCCTCACTTAATTTCACCTTTCTCTTTTTTGTTTACTTTTTTTCGCGATAGACTGGTCAGGCAGTTACCTCAGCCGCCGGACCGTATTTGTAAACTTTTACCTAGAGCGGAGCCGGCTGCTGGTCATCAAAGCGGCGCGCTTGTGTTTTTTTTTGTTGACCCTCTCTTTCTCCCACCCTCTCTCGCTTTCAGGTTTCTTTCTTTCTTTTATAATCTTTTTCTTTTACCTACATTTGTTCTGACCCCTTAATTTACAGGATGCTAAAGCAGTGCTGCCAATGTGGTTCTTTTCCGAGAAACTCCGCCGACCGGTCCCGCAGTTTCAGTTAAAAAAAAAACAAGCAAAGACACACGTAACTAGTAATGCGTGTGCGCTGTTGCCGTTTTCCACTGGCAGCGCACTCCTTCGTTATCCTCACAGCAAAGAAGGGGGGGGGGGTGAACAGTATATAGGGGCAGTCGCCGAATTGTCTCAAATAATGATAATGAACGAACATGCGTCGGTTTGTCGGTGCTTTAGGTTTCTACCTGCCGGCGTGTCTGTTTTTGGTCAGGCTAGTTAGCGGAGGCAACGTCAACACGATTGGCTGAAGAACTTGCAGCGCAAACACGATCTCCAGTTGTGTTGGGGTGCAGTGGGAGGTACCGTACCCGGAGGTATATTTCGCCTTAGTCAATCGCCATTAATTGATAACGTTAAACGCGATTGGCTGAGTACACGGCAGGAACTGAAGTGGTGCCGCGGTTACACGAGGGAGTAAGGTGGTAAGGCGGTGAATAGCTGTGAAGGCTGTGAGTAATGGCGAAGCTGGTGAAAGCTGTGAATGAGGTGGTGAAAAGTGACAGTGAAGGATGTCAAGAATCAGCGAGCCAGCTGTGTAAGGGTAAAGGAAAGGAATGACGGCAAAGACGGCGAATAAAGATGAACGCGATGAAGATCACTGATTAACGGTGAAGATGATGAATCACGGAGAATGTTGTGGATAACAATGCAAATGGCTGGAACTGCGGCGATAAAGGCTTTGAATAATCAGTGAACGAGGGGCGACAAAGATCAAGGTAGCGAATAAAGGCGAAAATTGTGGATAGAGGTATACGCAGAGAAGAACGGTGACGAGTGTGCTTGGAGCGCGCCCACCGTCTTTCGAGGGTCACTCGCTACCGTCGCCCTTTTCCAACCTCCTCTCCCTATTGCCGGGCTTCTCATCCCGTATTTTACTATTGTTATTTACGCCACCTCTTTCCTTCTTACCCAAAATTTCTGGGAAAACCTAGTAAAGTCCCTTTAGGGAAGTCGTGCCCGCACCCCTCTTTCGATTCATGGGAGCGTTGGGAATTGCGTGCGAAATCCCCAGCCAAGAAAAGAAGATTAAAGAGAGAGATAAAAAATAACTAAACCAGTATAACGAAACCAAACGTCTGTTGGTAGCGGCTGGTCAGTTTAGTCGGCTGTTTGTATTTACTCCCGGCCGTGTCCGGCGGTGGTGCTTGGACAGCTTCGCGTGCGCGTGTGAGGCGTTTTGTATTGAACCGCCCTCTTTTCCCGGCGCGGTCCGGCCATTGTTGCTGCCTCCTTTTCACATTGAAAGCAGGCGCATCTTTGTGCGCGGCGCGCGAGCGGACAACGTGCTTTTTTGATGCGGCGCGTGAAAAACCGTAGGGGTGGGCGTAGAGGGGAAGAAAGTTCCCCCAGAGTGTTTACTATTGTCTTGTTGTCTCATTTCAATCTGACACCTCCGGGCCCGCCGGCAACGTGTCCCGTCATTCTTATCGCCGCAGCGTTTATTTATTTCCCTACCCCGGTGCTCTGGCCTTTCACGCTTATTTACTTATAGAGTTTTTTTTTTTTTTGCTCCACAAACTTGGGAACTGTGAAGCGGCGCCTCTTGAGCTATCGGTTCGGGATGTCCCTCTCTACCAACAGCCGTAACGGTTCCTTTTATTTTCCTCGCTGGCATCTCTCCGGTATTTCTTATTTTATTTTCACCTTGAATCGCGGGTTTCACTGCGATTTGTTGTGACGTTACTCATCCTCTCGAACTCGGCCGTGTGGTCTGCGCGGGCGGAAAAGAAAGGGCCTTAATAACCGTAACGGTCCCGGCTCTTGAGCAGACGGGTCCCAAACCGCGTGGTGCGCCATTGTGCGCTGCCAATTGGCCGCGGCAGATATGGACTAAACGGCCCAGTTGCTTTCTCTGGTCCGCACTTCTATATATCTCTCTCTCTTTCGTTTTTTTCTTCCTTTACTTCTTCCATTTTCACCAGCACGCGCGAAATTGTGAACGTTCTGTCTATCCTTATCAAGAACCGAAGCTGGGTGGGAAATGAAAGCAATTTTTCACCGTATATACGTATACTGCCCACAGTGAGGTATCGGAAAAGGGAAGAAAGCTTTTGTTCCGATTAAATTGAGGGTTCAGGAAGATGACGGAAAAAAATATACCCGGCCACTTTTCTCGGGGTTCTGGACAGGGACATGGTATATTGTTGTATAAAGATTGTGTTGAATTGTTGAATGATCATGTTGTATTTTTTTGTCTTTTCGCAGATTGCAAGTTACAAGTAGCGATAGCCTCTCCAAAACATCAACGGTGCGCTGGACTCAAAGGCAGGGGAAAGATTCATTGCGGTGGTGTTATTCCGAATCGAAGTACCGTTGTGATTGGTGTGTTTTGTTATATATTATGGCGCTAAATTCGTCTAGACGCCGCAGCTTGTCTGGAAGCGGAAGGGGGACTTGAGGCTTATGACATGGTAGTTTCCGCTTTTTGTTTCAGTACGTGTAAAGCTCAGTTGTATCGTCTTGTTCTCGTTGCGCGAGCTCATACGAGCCTTCCGCGTCTCACGGTGGAATAGCGTCCATTGGTTTCCTTTTTCCTATGGCAGGTTCATATTGTTCGGCCTAGAGAGCTTATCGTCCAAGTCTCGGCATCTGTGTTGTTTTGGTGATTGAGATGAGTGTTCATTCAAAAACCAATTCGACCGGAGTGCGTGTGGCAGTTTGATGTTGATGTTTGTTCTTCGGTCTCTGATCTGGCTAGCGATTTCCTAGGTGCAACAGTACGATTTTTTTTTCTTTTCCTGGCTACTGCGCTGCTTTGGACACCGGGAGTCTTTTATTTGATTACTGCCGATACAGGCTTGATGTGGCTTGCATCACACCAAATTCGAGGGGTTTTAGAAAACTGCAGAGTCCTGTACACTTTGCTATCGAAGGTACTCAGGAGGACGATCTTCGCCATTGCGCCCTTAGAAACATTTTTTAGACCGCCTATGGGCTGTCCATAGCCGTATGTCTAAATGTGTATAGACTTTCTACAGATATATCCTATACACTCCTCTATAGACAATACGAATCCCAGAGACAGTCTACAGACAATCTATAGATTTATGAACTTGCACTTTTAGTATACTTTTGTCTATAGAAAGTTAGACTATGAGTACACAAAACGAGATATGTACAGGGAGGCAATACAGTATATAAAAAGCCTATAGACAGTCTGTACAGCATTTTTATAACAGACCGTACCTGGCACATAAATGGGAGCGCTCTAGAGGACAGCTTACTCCCCTGTTTACTCCCTTTTAACTACTGCGTAGGCTAATTCGTATTTAGAATGTAGTGACCACAGATGCCACAATAACTACAAGAATAAGAATGGAGTGGAGTTCCTGACTATATGAAGATCGTGCTTGGCTCTGTCAGCACAAGGCATAGATATAATTTTCTCCACACAACGTTTCAGCACACCATCGATGCCTTTAAAAAGTGTCGGGGCGGTTTTTGTTGTCGCCGACGCATTATTGCAAGCGCGCCATTTGTGCACCGTGGGGGTCACAGTTGATGCGGGCTGCCCACCGGCCACCCAAGCACTTTCCCGCTCGCACAGATGGCCGGGGCATTTGTTTGCTCGCAGTTGTTTGCTGCTGGACGCCTCTGGGCCGCAGAATAGAAATAAAAGTAAAACGAAAGCGAAAGTGACGGAGCGGGCGTGTTGCTTCGCAGCTGTTCTCCCCCTTTCCCTCGCTGGGGGGGGGGGGGGGGGGGCGCATGCATCGCAGGCGCCCGTGGCTGACGGTCAACTTTTAATTAACGTGGGACTGGACTCTCCACCGGCAGCGGCCGTTGTTGCAGAAGGCGTTAGCTCCGTTTCGGTTTTCATTGTCTTCTCGTCTTTTCGGTTGTTTCTTTTTCTTTTTTTTTAGGCCGCAGACGTGGCAGCTAAAGGCTGTGCCATGGTCTGCTTAAAAGTTGATTTCGTGCCAGGCCTCGCAACGTGCAGTGTATAACACGCAGTACTAACGCGTGCGAGGTGACTGGCTCTTGGCAACGGTGCTACAGTTACTCCGGTAACCATAGTACTAGTTGCCACATTAACAGTTGCACGTAGTTAGCACCGAACGCTAGTAGATATGCTTGGCTGCAACTCTGGTTGGCTTCAGAGCAGGATAGATCCGTGCGGTTGCTTTTTCCGGCCCTCCTAGAGCCGAAACTGACCACTGTGTAAAAGCGGTGGGAAAAGTCAACTCTGGGGGCAATTGCTGTTACTCACGATGCGTGTGCCTGAACGGAAACAGTGTAATTGATTGATTGACTCGTTTTTTATTGACTAATTGATCGATGGATTGGGTTATTTATTTATTTTTGCTTGCCAGACCAACATTGAGGGCTTTGAGACACATCGAAGCGGAGGTCTGAGGATAACGTCAACCACATGGAATTCTTCAGCGTGGGCCGAAATCTAAAAAAAGTGTAATTTTTAAACTCTAGATAAGCGTAGGCAGCTTTTAAACCTTGAATTCAGATACTGCGTGTCATTGACGATTTTAACTACCTCCAAGCGGACCAGTAGTTGGAGTTTGAATTTTTACATGCGTTTTTTTTTTGTCCAATCGACAAAACGACATCAGCTCGAGGCTCTGATGTTGTGCTTTATGTAAAAAGCCAAGGGCTGAACCCGGGAATCTCCCGTGGCTATACTTAACTGACTCGTCCGGTTGGAAATTATTGCAGCAGAGCAAAAGGGGGGCACGCGGAGCGTTCGTTAGAATCTTGTCGGGAAATTGACGGATTGCCCTCACAGGTAGGCCCGATTAATATAACGGAGTGTAGGTTGTTCAGGTTAACGTATAGAGACTTGATCTAGTGGTTTTGCCGACTCGGTTGAGTTCTGGGAGCGGTATATTCGGCGAAGCTTCGTTTTGGGAACCAGGGCTTTTTGGTCATTTGCGAAACTGTGATTCTAGATCACGTGTATTCTATGTAGCCACTTTGCGGAAGTCCATGTGTAGAAGCGCCACATAGGAGCGGCTGAATAAAAAGAAAAAGTCGTCATAATTACCCAATACACGCTAAAATATATTGCTTTTTTCAGACTCTTTAATTAATCACTCGGGCTATTATATCTATCTGTTTCTATTACTGCACCTGTTTAAGTGAGCTTGTCGCCAGGCGTCACTGCAGTTGTCAGCTGTCTTGAGGTTTTGTCCGCTGAGATTTTGAGATTGTCATCTGTCTTGAGGTTTGTGACTTGTACACAGTCTATTTTACTGCTCAGGCGTCGCGACAGTCGGCAAATCTCCATGTTTTGGCCCAATCAGACCTCCGTATTTCGATGGATGGCCCCACTGGGTGATTTTTGCATTATGGTCAGACGAGAATGCGACCGACACATGAGTTGCGAGGCATTTTGCCGCTTTCAACACCGTCAGTTTAAAGGAAATGAAATCTGATTCACGAGCTCCTAACTTCTACCATTTGTGTACAGGTTTGAATAATGGTTTTCGAAGTCATGACCGCATGTGTGTAAGCAACTTAATCTTCGTAGTCATCACACAATTATATGTTGTTCTGTGTAGGGTATTGTGTTGTCATGAGAAGTCAAGTAGTCCATTTACTCCGAACTGCTGAGTAAACGCGTTACACGCGACGTCATGGGCGCCATTATGATGGTATATGGACAGCTTCCACATTGCATGCGGCAAGAGATTACTATTAGCGGATTAGATAAACGGGCACCTTTTGGCCGCGCTCCCGGTCCATGGAGGAAACTACGACGTCAGACCGACCCCTTTATTTGCTCGTTAAGGTACTGTGGAGAACTTTATCAAATTTTTGTTGTCAGCAAAAATACGCTCGTATGGTTCTTTCTCGCTATGTAAATGTTTTCTTGGCTGCAGAAGACGCATTAATTCCTGAGAAAAACTGAGACTAATGGTGACTTCCAATCGCAGAGTTGGAGCACTTCTGGAGCAACGTTTCCTGCTCTTTTCGGAGCAACTGTATTCCAAACGCAGATCTGAGGCACGGATCGCGTCTTCCAATCGTAGACAGGGAGCGGTTGCCGAGCCGAGATTGCTCCGTGGAGCAGTCGGGACTGCTCCGCCGAAATCGGCGGATCCGGCCGGAAGTTTGCGTGACGTTCTTTTTCAGAGGCGCCCTACATGCTCTGGCCAGAGCAAGTGTACTCCAATCGCCATTTCAGGCCGCGCGCTCTGCGCCGGATTCAGGCGCTCTGTCACAGAGCGTGCAGACCGCTCCAGGCCTGCGATTGGAATTCACCATTAAATGGCATGTTTTCTTCCCCGCCACTAGATCCAAATCCGGACTCATGACGTCACAGCCGGAAAGGACTTCGTGATCATCATATTGAAGTGACTGATGGCACAGCTTGACCTCAGAGATCGCATATTAAATGCTCTGTAGAGGTCACCGCAGTTTTGTATTTGCGAAAATTGCCTGCGCCGGCGACACCTAGTTGTATTTAAATTGTTTCTATAGCTACGAGCTTTGTTTTGAGGTTAATTAGCTTTCTTGCCATTAAAACACGGTAATCAGTTCTCCCTTTGTGTCCTTTATACCGACGCGGTTTAGGAACAAATGCGTGTGCTTTAAATTTTGGAATTCAATAACCTTTATTCCCCTTTTCTGCTGGCCTGAATTCGATCGTTAATTTGTGGGCCCAAACGTCCCAACCAACTCTGCTTGCTGCATTGTTCGGGCGCTGGGAGTACGTTTCAAAGTATTGAACAATTTGGTGGGAGATAAACGACTGACAGCTTCGGCGTGAAAAAGAAACCTGTATTTACCGCTCTAGTGAGCAGCGCCAGGCTTCGGGCGGTGCGGTGTCACGAAAATGACGCGCGCGGAGCGCCGATAGCGGTGATAAAAGCCGGGCAAAGAGAGTAGTACAACACAGCAGAGATCCTGCTACTCGCGGACACACGCTTTCGGTGCTTGCCTCACGTTTGTGTGTGTGTGTGTGTACATACTACCTCTGGACGGACCAGCTCGCTTCTAGCATCCATCCATCACGGCGATTTGTCCGCTCCACAATGCGCCACGGGGCGGCGCTGTTGTCGCTGTGTGCGTGTATGTGCGCGTATCGGCGACCCGTGTCCTAGGTGGAGGCGCTGCACAGACCGAAAAAAAAAAAAAAGACCGAAGACGACGATGCCCATAGAGCGGCCGCTCGGAAGCACGTCGTCCGCCTGCCGGGGGTTTTTACAGCGGTGAAAAGCGTCCGTGGCAGGCAAAGGGACAACAGCAACGTTTTAAACAACAACAGACACGTCGGGTGCGATCGACAAAACAAAAAGAAAGTGATGCCCTCAACTGCCTGACAGGAAAGCGTTGAGCTGCCGTTGTCCGCAGTTTGGGTCGGTTTTATATTGTTGCCCCGCTTATTTAGGCCCCGTCGTCATTCTTTAAATTGATCGCTTCGCTTGTGCAGGTCGCGATCCCACGAATTCTTTTTTCCTAATTCTTATTTTCTTTTTACTTTCTCTCACTCTTTATTTTCGTTGAAGGGAGGATATCGGGGTGTGGGTGTCATGCTTTCACCATCCTCTTGTGCGTAGTATGTGGATGCTGATCTCTGCTGAAACTGATTGCTATGTTTGGGACCATGGAAACGAATTTTTGGCTGTTTTTTAATCGTCCATTTTCATTGCCAGTAAGAATGAGGGGTATGCAGTGTGGGCTGCCGTTGACGAAAGCTTGCCCATTGTTATTCAAGACCTTGATTACCCATAATTGACAACGAAGTAATGATGATTAATACGAGAGGACGACGTGAGAAACACGGGAATAGCCTGCCCACCTTTGTCTTTCTCTACATGCGCGATGATCTTTGGTAATAAGAAATTGGTTCCTGTGAAAATCGCGCTCCAACAAAGGCCTGCCCAAGGGTGGAACGTCAAAAACAAGGAAAATGCAAATAACGGGGCTTAATTGTCCCCGTGAATAAGACTGAGTAACGCGGTTACAAACCGTGGTATAGAGCAAGCCCAGGAAATTTGGACAAACGCTCATAGTTTCGCTATAAACGCAAGACTAGCTCTTAAGACGTGGACATGCAAAAGAATCAGAGAACACGTTGATAGTGAATCATGACCAACTAGCCCCGATTTCTGCTTTGACTGCTTCTAGTTTCCACGGCAGGCACTACGAGCCGCATGGCACTGAACACTGAAAATCACCGCGGAAATTCCCAATGTTCAGTACATCCATTGCTCTTCTATGGTCGCTGCCGCGAGCCAACTACGAGCATATCCTGTGATCAGATCCTAGGCCGTGCTGGCTAGCTCTGCCCCCAGAACGCAAGTTCTGGCGGTGCAACGGGCTAGCAAAGTCGTCGAGGGCTAAGTACTCCCGACAACATAACGCTGTCTCTTAGCACCAAGCTCTTTCCGACGAATAAAATGTTTTACAATCAATCAATCTTTTATGGCCGTCGGAAATAGTTGATGTCAGCGGCGGAATCATTTAATGTGTCAGATTTTGTAGCGAGTAGGAAGAGTCGGCCATGATAATCACCATGTTCACGCAGAATCTCTCAGGGCTCTCTTGCTTTGTCAGAATTACAGGTTTATATTATCGCCATTGAGGTAGGAGGTGTTCGCGATTGGCGGCCAACAAATGGCGCTAGTTGGTGAATTCAGAAACCCTGGGCATACCGAGGGATGCCTCATTTGCGCTGCGGTCATCTAAAGGCCGTCCAAAAGATCGAGGACGGGATTCACGCGTCGTTACTAGGAGATCCAGATAGCAACTGGCGAGAAAATTGGTTTTTGAGGAAATAAAAGTGCGCAGTGTTTGTCTCACTCCTCGGTGGACACCGAAACGGCCCCTTAGGGAAGGGGAATGGAGTCCTCCCAGCAGCGGATGTGGTTGATGAAGAAAACGGAAGAAAGTGTGACTGGGCTGTGTATGAACAAGCCTTCCGCCCTGGCGAGCGTTCTGGAACAATGAACACAATGCTGGGAAATTTTGCATTTTTGTGAGCTACCACCGGCTAGAGGTGAGATTCGTGTTTGAGTTGAGCCTGTCTTCTCTGTCTGTTTTAACGTGACCATGTGATGCGCTGCCGTACACTTTAAGCAGAAAGGTGTAAAAAGGAGCAAGGAGGAATACACGGAAGATTACACAGCGCAACAAAACATGGACGACTAATTAGAGAGGCCGACATGGAAGAGCGCTGATCAACTAATCGCTTCTTCATGTTTCTTTTAACAGACAACAATCTGCATAATTTTTTTAGCTGCGTATTCCTGCGACAGCCTTCGAAGCACAGAAATGGCAGTTCGCTTGCATCGTTTCTTCTACTGGGTCCGCACCGGTCGCTTCGACACTCGCTTAAGGTGTACTTGCGCAAAGCGCCCAGCAAAGCAACGCCTCCGCGCGTGGTACGATCGAGCTGGGCGCAGTCTAGGACGACATCGTGCCGTTGCGAATGTGGGCGGCGACGACGCCTCACCCCCTCCCCCTCCCTCCTCCCGCATCTGTCCCTCGCGCTCGGTGCACACCGTGAGCAGTGTTTTCGGCGTTGATGTGGGCGCTTCTTAGCCGCGCAAGCTTCTGCCGCCACCGGCAAGCAATCAGCAGGGGAGCTCCGCTAATCTCATCAGAAGAGAAACAGGTTAACGAGATTACGGGACGCGACAAGACAACTCCACGTCGGTGCCGCAATTTTTGCTTTATTCTTTGTTGCTACCGCTTTTCTTCCCGCATACACATCGGGACTCAGTGGCACGCCGCACACACACACAGACAGGCGTGCGCATTCGGACCCCGCGCGCAACGCGGCATTCAACGGCAGGAGACGAAAATGGGGACGCCTCCTATATAGGTGCCGCCGGTCAGCGCAGAGAATTAACGCAACGCGGTGCTTCCCTGCTTCTTTCGACGACTAATAACGGGACGCTGTTTGCTGGCGCCTAACCTCCTCCTTTTCCTCTTTCTTCGCGCCACTCTTCCTTTTATCGGGGACTCTCCCCAATTCCCTGTCTTCCGCTTCGCAATTTCCCCGACGAATTGTTTCGCTCCGGAGCAAATTCGCACGCCACACTAATGTTAGTGGTCTTCTTGTGTGCGCGTCCACTTATTGTTCTCTTCATCTGATGCTGTCTTTGTTGCTTTAGTTGCGGACGGAGTAGCGTCCCTTGGCTACGCTATAAACACAAATACGCCTATATGAGAGTAAAAACGGAGTAGTCTGTCCTCTACTGCACTTCCGCTTTTAAAAGGGGGCGCTAGAGGACAGATTATTTCCTTTTAACTCCTTTCTGTTTAGAGTATCGTCAACTCGTTCAGATCTCTAGTGTGGGTAAAAGGAATGTACGTTTCTCTGGAAATAACTCTACTGTAGTATACGAAATCTAAAGTCTGACGAAAACTCGTCTGGTCGGGTAGAAGATTCATGACTGAAGAAAAAGGAACGCCGACCAAAAGGTTGTTGTTTAAAACGAAGACGTTTCGGCTTCCATACGGAAGCCCTGATCACCTTGATCAAGGCTTCCGTATGGAAGCCGAAACGTCTTCGTTTTAAACAACAACCTCTTGGTCGGCGTTCCTTTTTCTTCAGTCACTGTAGTATACATGACGAAAATATTGTCACGGACGAGCGAAGACGAATCAGAGAAGTGAGAATGAGGGGGAAGTTGGGTCGGTTGGACGCTGTCGGGAACTGACGTGTACGCATGGCGAGAACCGAGTTTAGTCTTGGTTTTCACCTCACTGCAAGAGGTTCCCATTCTAAGTTCTGTTTTACGCCAGAGATACCAGTTTGTTTACTATAATTTCCAGATACATAGCAGGCCAACAAGTTCTGTACCCTCTCTAGTTTACGTGTATCAACATTTGTCGGCCCATGTCCTGTGCGATGTCAGTGCACGTTAACAAAACCCAGGTGGTCGAAATTTCCGGAGCTCTTCATTACGGCGTCCCTCATAGCCTTGAATCGCTTTCGGGCGTTACACCCTCACAAACCAAACCACAAACCATTCATTCAATCTCAACACCGCTCCCACTACACCATCCATAAATACGGCGCCACCTACGTTATAATGGACGCAGTTTACGCTGCCACATGCTGCGTCATTTTGCGTTTCCCTTTAAAGCACTTACGAGGTATGGATATTGCAAGTCGATTGCAATGCACGCGGTATATTATAACCTAGCGCCATCGCGGCATCGTAGTCTCAAACTTCTGACGCTTCCTTATAAAAGGTACACTATGAAAGAGCAAACCGTCTTTGCTGCGGCTGCCTCTGCGCCGTGTCAGCTACGGCAGTACGCATCTCCGATACGGTGCCGCTCTCGAGGCTCCGGAACCTGCGAGGCGACCGAATCCGGCCTAAATCAATGCGACCGGAAGCGGAACGCACACCAAGGAACGCACAAGACAAAGCAGCCAAAGGAGAGGCGATTGTAGGGAAGAAACGAAGAACAGCTACGCAGAGGCAGCAAACACAGGCGGATATAAGTGCCCGGAAATACACGAGGAGTCTCGCCGGTCTGCCCGGCGCAGAATCAGGAGGAACATTCCTCCTTTCCCTCGCCCTCCTCTCTTGGAACGAGAAAGGACAATGCATGCACAACTCGGCACCGGTCGCGCACGTGTATTGTTCGAGCAGATAACAGAGAAAAGAATGCAACGTGAACGAAGAAACCGAGGCCAGGCTTGCAGGGAATTGGGGAAAATGTAGATAAAGGGGAAAGACGAAGCAGTAATGGGTATGGCTACAGGGAGGAGGTGGGGTGTACTGGGACAACGGGCGGTACACGAAACCGATCTTTAAGTGTCCTAATGGCACTAATTAGTTGAGGACCGCGTGGCACTAAAGGATTACCCTCGTTTCCCCTTTTCCCTATCCCTGCGCGTCTCTTCTGTCGGTGTGGCCGCAGTCGTCTTCGGAGGATTTGCCTTATGCGCTCTTGCTGCTCAGCCCGTTCCGCCCAATCTGAGCGGCGAAGACGAATCAGGTGATTCGAGAACAAAAAGAACAGGCGGGCAAGCGATGCGCTCCTGGCGCGTAGTTAGGGAAGGCGCGAGAAGACGCAAGGGAGAAATGGGGAGAAAGGGAAGAGCGCGCGCTGCCGCGCCGACGTGATGAGGGCCGGCGGCCTCGTGGAACCTTGTTAGGGATTCCAATGACCCGCCGCCCTCTTTCCCCTCTTTTTTCCCCTACATCAAGCGCACGTCCCTATGGCCGCGTGTGTCTCTAGCTGCTGCCTTATTTCGCTGGCGGCCCTAGGTGCTGCTCGTGTAGATATGTTTTATATTCCGTAGAGACTTAGCGTGCAGAGAGGCAGCAATGATCGCTGACGGTTACACCCCTGCGAGCTTGCGACGCAGAAACAAAGGATTTCACACGCTGTAGTTAAACGCTCTGTGCGATTACTCCAATTTTTCCACTTGCTTTGTGTATAACTGATACGTAAAAACATATTGATTTCATTTGTTTTATGCTGGCTTTGTGCTTAGTGGTTTTTGCCGAATTTTGTGCTTTTGAGGAAATTTGCATTGACTATACGATTAATACATCAAAAATTTTCGGAATACATAGCGACTGCATGTGACGTCATGCCATCATGCGAAAACCATGCAGAAAACATGTATGGAGACCACATAAAAATTTGTAGGAAGGATACGGAGTTTAGCATATTAATCGTACGTAGGGGCTACGTTTTTCCATGATTATGTCTGCATGACCCGTATAGAATGTTTCGATGAGGAAAGTCGAAGATGCCGGACCGATGTGCCACACCAACGTGGTGCGGCGTCGGTGCGTGTGAACATTGGTGATATTAGAGTCATAGCGTAGCGCGACCTGCGATCCGCTACTGCGACCCGCTTCCATGGATCGCCATTGCTACGCGCTGATTGGTCCCGACGGGGCAGGCGCGCACACAGCTGACGGCACGTGGCGCCATCTAGCGCCCTGTGGACGTTCTGCGCACGCGCACTGGAGCCTCGCGGAAGAAGATCACGATGACGAATTGCACTACGCTACAACTCTCTCTTCTGGGAAGTGGCTTAAAGCTCGCTTTGAGAGTATGAAGCGGCTCTCGGCAGCAACGGTTTTGAGCGCCCGTGTCTTTGGAGAGGTCCAGGGTTCGATACCCCAGTTCCTCCGGGTACCCACCGGTTTCCCGATGGTGCTAAAACTTTCCCCTCGTCTGGTGCTGGGCTTCTTGCTTTTTACAGCATTGTCTCATTTTTATATGAGATCGCTGTTTGTGATGGGTCCTCTCTGCTTCACCTTATCAATAACCCATCACCTATTGCGGTTCTTCGGCCTGGGATCCTGTTCCACGTTATCTCGCCACCTCTTCCTCGGTCGCCCTCTGGGCATCTTCCCACAAACTTCAAGCTTATTTGCAATGTATTCTTCGTCCTTCCTCATTATTACTCGACCACAACACCGCAGTCCTCTTTTTTTTCAATTTTTCCTTCAAAAACCGGCACATGGACCGTCCCTCGTATGTGGTCGTTCCGGTGATGGGGTTTTCTACGGTGAAATGCTTGAAAAAAAAAAGCGCTTTGAGCAGGCCTTGTGTAGACGAAAAACACGATAGCCAGCCACTGGTCTCTCCGGCCAAGCTGCACCTGGCATCATTAAAACAAATTCATGAGGATGCCGTCTGTGAGTACGCTTGAGCAGTGTGAACGGAGCGTGTGCCATGTTTACAAACATAGGGGGTGCTAGCGGACGCCATAGGTTTACATCTATTTCTAGCTAGGTGGCTTGAGCCACCGCCTGAGTTAAAGGGTTCAGCCTTATCCGTCCGTCCGTCCGTCCGTCCGTCCAATATCATCATCGTCATCATAATCATCATCATCATCCGGCAGCTGGTGGTATCGTTTGCGTCGTCGTCTGCTAAGGTGCGCGGTTCGCTTTGGTTAGCTTTTTATGCCGTTTTAGAGCTGCTTTTCATGTAGAGCTGAATAGACTGTTTAGTTTGAACGAATGTATTAGTGAACAAACGTAGCGCATGCGGCCGCATATAGAACTCCTCGTGAAGCTTGCGCGATTCGGAGGAGCACACTGCGGATATATAGAGCGCCTGTTCGGGGTATGTCCGGCATCACAACACACACTTGTATTGACGCCTTAAAGAGATATCGGATTCTAAATGACGTTGCATACTTTTTCGTGCTCTTCTTAAAACTACTGCCCTGTGGTTTTAGTTAACTGCGTTTCATATGTGCGTTCCGATATGAGAAAATAATTTTGGAATGGGGGAGGGGGGGGGGGGGGTTGTTTACATTTATTTCTGTGCGCCGTGCTCCTATCCGATACTCCCACCCCGGGTTTCTGGCACGCACATATTGTGTTGTTTTAAAAATATATAAACTTTTAAACGACGTTCCATGTAATACTCATGTAATGCATGCTCATGTAATAAAACTCAAGTAATACATGCGCTAGCTATGCAAGGCATGTTCGCCTGCTACATGACGTTCGGCGGCCATACAGGTTCAACAACTGTACATATGCACATGATAAGCACAGATGCAAAGCAGGTGCAGATTGACCGCTGCGTAGGAGCGCCCCTGCGTCCGTGTACGCAGCTGATTCCACTCACTGTCACGTATTGCAGCACTAGCTATGGAAGGGTCTTTGGACGGTTTCATGATGTTCGGCGTCCGCACAGGTTCAACAGGTTCCATATGATAAGCACGGGTGCAGAGAGGCGTAGATTTACCTTTGCACAGGTGTACTCTGCGCCTGTATACACTCTAAAGACGAATACGCGTATATGGGAGTAAAAAGAAAGTGCGCTCGAGGACAGCGTACTCCTTTTTACACCTTTCTGTTAAGAGTGTATAAACAGACAAGAATGCGTGAACAGGGGAGACTGGACACGAGCAAGTTAAAATGTAACCGCATAACGCATATCATGCTTTGACAACCGGTCTGGACAGCAGTTCAGTGCTGCAGTTTTGGGCCGCGACATACGATGCCGTTTACCGCGAATGAATTCCGCTGGAGAGCACTGCAAGGCACTGTTAACCATCGCAAGGCAGTGTTAAGTGCTTTAGGACTCCGTCAAGGCGGCCCGTGCACCTGGAGCATGTCTTTAATTGGACCCTGGAGTAAAGCGGCTTCGGGTGCGCGCGGGAATTTCTTAGAGACACGAGTTTAGTCGACACCCTTTGATAATCACTTGTGTTTGTGAGTGCGTGAGTGTTTAGTATGCTTGATTTCACCTTTCACACTTTCTTTTTTTTCCTTTTCCTCTCTATTTCACTCTCTTCTTCTCTTATCTTCTCTCTTCTTTCACTCACACCTGGAGTAGCATGCCAGGCCAACAACCAGGCAGACCTCTCCTTATTCGTTAAGTTTTTCTCTCTCTCAGCTGCAGAGCTATCTTTGTGAAAGGAGAGAGAGCGAAGCGCGGTGCATGTATCTTTCACGGCGTTGCTCCGTTTGCAAAGCGCACTTGTATCGGAGTCGGGCTTGCTGGGAATCCACCTCCGCCCACGCGTCATCCGAGCTTTCGTGTTTGCATCTTTGTTCTTCGCGGTGCCACCCTTCGCAACCGAACCTTTCCCTTTACGCGCGAGCCTGTGAGGCACTGTCGTACTACACGACCCCGGCTCGAGTGCGCTGTCTGGTTCCTCGGACAAGGAGGCGTACGAGATTTCCGTAAATATTCCCGCCGGCACGGCGGACAGCGCGCAATATAACGACGTTTGCTCGAGGTTCCGGTGTCTGAGATTGGTTCCCTCTGTACGCGAAGGGAGGGGCTCGTACCCCCAGCCGACCTTAGACGTCGCGATGCCGCTGGACACGGGTGTGGAGAGGGTGGGGGGGGGGGGGGGGTGCATGTATCTTCGCTGGTCCGTGAGGCAGTGCTCTTAACCGGCGCCGCTATGACGACGACTGTTTGCAGTTCGCCACCTCTTCGCACCTTTCGTCACCTTGTCGTTCTCATAGTTTGTTTTTTCTTTTTGTTTCGTTACTCTGAATATATAGCCTTGAGGCGTCTTGTTGTTCGATGCACATCTACAAGAGGTTACGACTATGCTTGCTAGTACTGTAACAGAGACTGTACGTACTCCAAGCAAAAAAACCGGGTGAAATGGGACCAACCGCCCCACATGAAATTTTTCTTTAGGTTCTCTGTAGACAGTGTATGGAATGTCTGTTGAAAGTTATGTGAGGGGCCTTCGCGGCGAAGGGTTAATCCCTGCGGCTGGAGGCTAATAGCCCCGTCAAGTGCGCAAGTTAACAGTGCTTACCGGATGTGTCGCTCACCATAAGTACACTCTAGCAAACCTGAAGAGCGCAATTGAAGTGCTGCGTCACTGAAGAGAGCGCTCCAGTTAAAGTGCGCTCACAAAACACACCCGTTAGCCGAGTGTGTGGCCCCACAAGCAGCGACTTCGAATACACAAAATGTAATGTATAAAAAAAGCTCTCACGAGTTAATTTGTTAATTGTAACATTGTCTTGAAAACAGATTTTGTTGCTATAGCAACAAGTGAAACCTCACAACAAGGAAGGAGATCACATGTACAGTGAACTACGATATAATCAGATGCAACTCCTCTGAACGCAGCTATCTTGTTTTTATGAAAATTGCGGGACAGGCTAGGAATTCGTCTTAGCGAGTCTTGGCTTTCCTTCTAATTATTGTATTTTACCGTTGTTAAGATGTTATTTAAGTTATAGTTTTATGTGTGTGTGTGTGTGTGTGTGTGTGTGTGTGTGTGTGTGTGTGTGTGTGTGTGTGTGTGTGTGTGTGCGCGCGCGTGCGTGCGTGCGTGTGTGTGCGTGCGTGCGTGCGTGTGTGTGCGTGCGTGCGTGTGTGTGTGTGTGTGTGCGTGCGTGTGTGTGTGTGTGTGTGTGTGTGTGTGTGTGTGTGTGTGTGTGTGTGTGTGTGTGTGTGTGTGTGTGTTACTGCGTGAAACAAGCAGTTTTATAAAGCGTTTGCTTTACCCTTTACGTTGTCTAAAATTCCGCTTGTTGGTCTTCGCCATTTTTGGTACTATGAGCGACACACCGCTGCCCTGTTTAGTAGCGCGTAAAGTGTCGCTCGAGGTGTCGTAGCGCACTACCCATAGCTGCACTTAACTTGTGCGCTTGATAGGGGTGTAGATGCCGGTGTTGATCACTTTGCATTTGGTCTCTGAGATAGTAATGATCGTTTCTTTTTTTTTACTAACCCTGAGCTCCTATCGTGCCTTGCCCGCGTGGAATGTACAGGGTGTAATGCCGCCTTCTGAATGTCCTTCTCTACGCTCCTGTAAACGTCACTAAACATGCAAAGGAAGGGGAATTGAGGAAGTGGGTGTAAGGGGAAGTTTACTACTGTCACAGTGATTTCTTCGTGCTCCATAGAAAGATTAATTATCTGGGCGTTTCAGCTTCCTTTTTTTTTGTCCTTTACCGTGCATGCAGAGTAATCAGCAAGGTGTAAACAGGGCCATATTCAGGAAAACATTGCGCAGATTAACACAAGACGGGTGGAAGGAACATTCACACATACACAACCTTCTGCTTCTTGAAGCGGTGTATCGTTTCTGAAAATGCAGTTGCAAGTTTGCACTCTTGTGTGTGTGTGCGTGTTTCTCCTTCCCGTCCTGTGTTAATCTGTGCAAAGTTTTCCTGAATATCTCGCTACACCAACTGGCCCAACGTTCTGCTCTACCAAGTAAAAAATGAGTAAGCTATCCTCTAGTGCAGTTCCTTTTTAAAAGGGAGTGGTCTAAAGGACAGCTTACTCTATTTTTACTTTCATGCAGGCGTGTTCGTGTTTAGAGCGTATACTCTCGGCGCATCATTAAGCTGCGCCATCATTTTCCCTTCTTCCATTTTATTCCTTCCCTAATGCTGGTCGGTTGCCCACTTACGGCTCCCTTTTTTTCCTCGCTACTTCGCTCACTGGCCGCAGCGCCGCCTATTTTTCTCTTTGCCGCCCGGAGATGTCCTCAACGTCGTTGTCGGACCATGGAAGACCGGCACCGAACTGTGCACGCCTCGCCGAGCGCCCGCGATGTCCAGTCTCGGGATCTCCTCCCCGCATTGCCAGTGCCGGCGCGCACGTCCCATATGAGCAAGCGCGCGTTGGGAGAGAGAGAACCCTCTTGGCTCTCCCAGCGCTCCTATAGTGCACAGCTGGGCCGGTTAGATGGATAGATAAATAGATAGACAGCGGCCAGATAGATGCGCCCAGAATCTTGTTGCGACGATACCGTGCCGCAGCCTCCCCATCTCCCCCGTTTTCTCCCCTCGTGTCCTTCCGTACCTTTCCCTCCTGCCTCGGGCATGGCGCCTTTTTCTTCTTCTTTTCCTTCTTACCCATCAGTCGTGTTCTGTGCTTGTTTCGCCTGTGCGTCGCTGCTATAGTGTCTCCGTTATTCTGTGCTGGGACATGGATGTGGACTATTTACGTGCGGAGCGCCTTTAGTTTGTGGCATTATTTTTTGCTTCTAATTGGGATATTTTTCTCCAACTTCGCTTCTAGGCGTCGCTGCTCGAAAGTTCTTTTTTGTATCAATAGAGTAAATAGCTGGGCTGGTTGGTTCGTAATGCACAGATGGTGGAACCAGTGAAACTGACGCAGGACAAGACAAAGAGGCACGCACACAACACCGCTAGTTGTGTTGTGTCCTGCGTAAGTTTCACTGGTTCCACCATCTGTTCTTTTTTAGAAGTTACATGCCGGTCTGTGCACTTCTCGTTGCTGTCTCCTCTAGTTCGGACAGGTATTTTAGAACGCTTGCTTGCAGATGCGTTCCGAGCGCGTCTTTTCTGTTTTGTTCAAGGACGAGTATTAATTTGTTTCGTGAAATTAAGTAGAGGATTTGCTTTTGCTCTGCCTTCTCTCGGTATTCGCCATTCCTTCTTTGCTTGGGACCAGCAGTACATTAGAATTTGCTGTTAGGAACATGAATCAATCAATTAATCAATTAATCAATTAATCAATCAATCAATCAATGTGTTTATTTCTCGCAACGTTTAATTTCCTAAGCGGTTTGCGATCGGCCTTGTTATGCTTATTGTACTGTTCTTATTGCTTCATATCAGGTCTTCATTTCACAATCTTATGTTATTTGTTTATTTTAATTCGTCCCGCGCATATTCATAACGGTCGCGAGGATTAAGAGAGTTCCAAGTGCGCATTCTGTCTACGCCGTCTGTCTATGTAGTGGTTGTCCATTTACCAGCGGAACTTACGGTTGTCATGCGCTGTATCAACGAGTTCAAAAGGAAGCCTTACTGACGTCAAATACATAGCGTTCAGTGTGCCGACTGCGCCTTGCGCCGATGTTTGCTTTTCAGAAGGGGAGAAAAATATGATTCGGCTTTACCTTTTCCTCTCCGTTTGATATTATTTTCTTCGAAGCGCTTTCTGAATGAGCCTCAACAGTGCAGGCGATGTATCTACAACCGGGAGCAAAAATTTATGGTACACAAATTTACGGCAACAAATTTACCGCAGCGGTGAATGGCTACTAATTTCTCTGGTAATGATGTCATAGGATGTAATATGGCAGTCCACTCATACCTGTGAAGAATTTTGATCAGTGGCTTCCGTGACGGCGATGGAATAATTTTTTTCCCGCACACTCGCGTCCCGTAAACTTTTGCGGCCGGCTGTGCCACATCAGAGGCGGCACTTCTGGGCGAACTCGGTGCTTACGTTATTCGTACCTTTTTCCCGCACTTCTACGGCGTTTCTTTTCTGGTTACCCCATCACTGCGTTCTATCTTGTACCTTTCTTCCCCACTGCGTCTCCCCGTTCTTCCCTCGCGTCGCATCGACTCCGGCTGTCTTCCCGTTATCCCCATTCCGCCCTCATGGCGTCATCTGCAGCGGTCCGCCGCGCGGCGAGTGCTGTCTCGGGAAAAGGAAAGATGCAGCAGACGCAGGACACAACGTCCCAGGTCCCCGTCACTCAGGATGCCCTGCGTATAGCCCCTTTCGATCCCATGGTCTACCTTTTTCCCCCTTTTTTGTGTCTTGTTTGGCTTTCTATTGTTCGTCTTTTTGTTGATTATGAGAGAAAAACGTACGGGAGCTTTGCGTGCCTGTAACGGCTTTTGTGGAGGACGGCTTGGAAGAGCTCCAGCAAGGAAAAAAAAGGAGTAGAAATGAGGCTAAAGAGGAAGGTATTGAGATAGAGGACAAAGCGGCTCTCAGTGCCCCTTGCGTCTTCTTTCTGCATTACTCGCCGGCTCCTTCTCTTACTCTTTCACTTGTTTATTTCTCCGTTCTCGACGTCCACCGTCCGTTTCTTTTCCCCTTTGTTCCCGTTTCCCTCCTATAGTTCTCTTTTCTTCCTTCACGGCACTCGACGTAACGCATAGCTCATTTTCTTCTATCGTTCATTTCTTCCCCCTCACCCAACCTGTGTGCGCCCGCAATCTTGCCATATTTCTTTATCGTTCACGGTACTGGTTAGCATTCTCCGTTGCCTTACACGTTGCCGTCGCTCTTCCTATTCTCTCCCCATTTCTTCTCTTCGTTGTCCCTAGATTCCTAGCACCCTCACCCAGGCCCCTGTCTTATTACGACGGCGTCGATTGTTTCTCGTCTCGCCTTTCCTCGGCGGCATCCGGAGCGAGCCCAGTGGACGGCCCTAAAGCCTCTGCGTTTCATCCCTAATGGCATTATACTGCGTCCGGGACCCGAACGCTCCCTAATTCCCCACTTCTCTCTCGCGTTTTCCCTTCAACGTACTCCTTCGTACTGCTTTCCGGACGTGCCTGTATGCTGCCTTTGTTTTTCGCGGAGACCGTCAGTGCCCACCCAGCTTCTCTCTCGCCTGCAAATTTGGCTTTTTTTTTACGTTTACGTGGGGATCACTAGTTTTCGTCTTCTTGGCACGCTTCATATATTCATAGGCCTACGAATGACTCGCCTCTGCCGTGTCGGGGCGCTTCACGATTTGAAATAAAACTTTCCAGAAACTTCGAGCTTACTTTCTGATGCCATTACTTGCCATTCTAAACGTTTTAATGTTATCCTTGCTTACTTGTCGTTTTCAAATGAACTGCTGTATCTTAAAAAAACTTTCAGTGCTTGACCTTGAAGTTATTGTATTTGACCGGCTGCTAAACGGAAAAACATTTTCGATGTATTTTATGAATATGCGCGGTGCTCTTCGTTTTAATTTATCGGTTTGATATTCTGAGCCGGCATGGTTTTGTTCAGTCCTTTATATCATGTACTCGTGGTTGACAATGTCTCCTTTTTTCACCAAGACTGTGGTCATAGTCGACTTGTTTTTTCCCCTCGCGCCATGCCATCTTGACTGACATTTCGGATGCATTCGACACAAAGTTATCGACTTGTTTCTCTTTCGTTCTTTCTCTCGGAATTCTCCAGGACTGAAGCCTACAACAGCACAGCTGACGACGACAGAGAAATCGCCAATCTGCAAAGCGACAAGCATTCATAACTGGTCTTCTTTTGGAAAGAACCTGTTCTGCTGCAACCTGGCTCTGTAAGATCATTTTTATTTCTCTAGTTATATGTCGGAAAGAACATATTCGTGGGTCATCGTTCAGGTTGTCGTATACACGGGCTGTTTCTGCTTTTTGCGCGCGGTTCCTTTCCTTTCGTGACTTGCGCACCGATGGAATTCGATGAAGACGGCGACGTGCAGTGCACAGCGCAAGAATGGGTTGCGCTTAACACGAGGAGGAGGAGGAAAAACTTTATTTATATTTGATATTAAAATGTGTTATTAGCGGTCGCGGGCTGTCTTCTTCATCTTCCGATGAGTTATTGCAGCCCGTCTTAACAGGGTTGGGGCCCCTGGTCCAGGGCTCCACTGAGGTGTGCAGGCAGGTAGGCTCTCCGCACCAATCCGCGCTGGACGGCCGGGTCCTCGCTGGAGAGCATCCCCTCCCAATGTTCCGCACTCGCTTAACACGAGCTTAACACGAGGCGTCATCGGCTGCCGGCTCTCGTGCAGTGGCCAGCGAAGCTAATCTGTTCGCACCGCCGCGGGTTCTAAACCCAGTCGCGGCAGTATTTATTTTATTTCTCCAGGTTGGCCGAGGTCGCCCTTATTCAAAGTCTCGTTTTTTTTTTCTCGCCATTTCCCGCATCACATAACTAACTTCAGAGGCTTCACCATACACCCGCGTTTTCCAGGTCATCAGGCTAATAATGCTTTCGCATTAAAAGAAAAGAAAGTGAGGCGCTGTTGTGCGCGTAACGAGCGCCGCTTACAAGAACTTCTTTAGACAGTGTATAGACTGTGCATAGGCTCATGTCTGTAAAATCTATAGACTCTATGTAGCCTGTGCCTTTTACAACAACTTCTTTAAGCAGTCTATAGACTGTACATAGATTTCTGTCTATAAATTCTATAGACTTTATATAGACGAACTCTAGAAAACAGTCTATAAGCAATACAAATCTTATGGACAGTTTATTGACAATCTATAGATTTAAAGCCATAAAATTTTAGTAGACGTTTTTCTATAGATAGTCTTTAGACTATGAGTCGACGAAAGGAATACCTACAGGAAAGCAACAGAGTATATATGAAGTCTATAGACTGCCTATAGACAATTTTTATAAGGGCGCGCACGTGCCGTCGCGCCCTTGACAGAGAGAATGATAGCCACCGCTTATTTCTCGGATCGCCGTAGCGTTCCTCTTCCGTGTGCAGCCTCTTCCGTCCCGCACTCGTGGCCGTGTGCGCCTCCTAGTCCCGTAACACGATAGGCTTATTATCTATGCATAACCGGACTCCTGCGAGCCCCTCTCCCGCCTGCTTCCGGCGATCCCGATCCTACTGCATCTCTTTGTAGTCTTGGAAGATGCGGCGTTGGCTGCATCCGCGTAGCATCGCGCAGCGATCTGTATTTAGTTTCTTTTCCGACGTACCTACCGTGCCTTAATACATCAATATTTGTACTTAGTTGCCGCTATGTGATGCCGCTGGTCCTTGTTGTAGTTCTTCCTTTTTTCATAAGCTCCCTTTTATTCATTGTTTTGCGCGCTCCGGCTAATGCGAGTTTGATACAAGCATTTAAAATTGGCTGCAAGAGCTGCTTTCGTATTTTGTCCACGTTTTACGGATGTCGTCGGAGCGGGAAAATCCGCTCCTCGATGTTTAGGCACTGTCAACGCGATCGCGTTCGCCAGTAGAGGGCGTAGACTTTTCTCAACTCTGAACGCACGTTCAGAGTTGATGGGCCCGTGGCACGTCGTACCTTTTCGAGTCACCCTTTTAGCCACAGCGCGATCCATCTGCGGTATGTCATAAAGCCGCCCATTATTAAGGGCGTACCTTCTGTTGCTTATAGCTCCAGCTTTAATCGCTGTATGACGCCGAGTTGTACTGCATGCCGTATACCAATTTAGTTTCCTGACTAAGTCGTGACGATTTTATTTTAATGGAACAGAAACAGGGATTCGACAAAACCGCTTTCGCCATGGCTAATGTGCTTTTGTGTGCAAGAAATTCACCCCAGAGAAGCCGAACACCTGGCCAGCTGGGGAAAGCTTGCACCCCGTCTGTGAACCGGTGTATATATACCCGGCGGCACCGGTGACAAACGCCGCGCCTGCCGAGTAGGAGGCGGATACTCATACTATTATAGGGTATATATACCCCTGCACTAACGCGAAACAATAAACATGACTCCGCTTCAGGCGGCGTGCCATTGCATTTCATTCTCTAGTCACACAGAGACACCTTTATTTACTGCGTTGAGTATGTGCGTCGAATCAAGCCAGGTACGGCATATGCTCCGGCGGGTCGTCTCGTATGGCGGGTTACGATGTCGTCTTCGCCGCATACCTCTCCCCCCGAACGAAACATATGGAAGACGGACCACCGCGGTAGCATAGCCGTGCACCGTCGAACGCTGCGGCGCTCGGTGTCTTTTGCCCGGATGAAGAAATAATGGGGAGGCCACGCTGCCCCAAATGAAAGAGAGAAGAGATGGAAGAGAGGTAAAAGGGAGAGGTACGAGGAGGAGGAGAGAGAGGAGCAGCGGAAGGAGGATGCGTGAGACAAGAGCTTCGCGAAGCCCAGGCCTCGTCGAAGACACGGTGGCGAGTGTACACATCCTCTCTTCTTCGTCTCCGCACGCCCCGGCCGGTCCGCGTCCCTACATGAATCGCTCGGTTATGGGGACGACGCATTACAACGAAAGCCTCGGATGGAGCAAAGAAGTGGAAGAAGCGGGCGACGGACACCGCAGATATTGGACGTACACAGTTTGTGCGTGCATGTGTGCGTGTTCCACTGTCTCTCTCATCCCGTGGCGTTGGCGCGTTATGATAAAGCCGCCACCACCGGTAGATTCGTGAATGTTTTACAAGCGTGCCTTCTTTATGGGACGTTGAATACGTAAAAAGGAAAAGAGGCCTGCTGCCGACTGTACCGACGCCTCCCCCTCCCCCTGCCTGCCTCCTCCACGCTGCCGCAGACGCGCCTTCTCGGTTCTTTCTTTCTTCCGTTCTTTCTTTACTTCCTTCTGTCTTTGCTGCTAGTGGCTAGCGGCTCCTCTCCCTGACGTAAAGGTTGTTTGTCATTTATGACGAGAAAGAATGCGGCACGCTTGCGCTGTCGGTGATGCCGGCGCTACCGCCGCCCGGAGTCGCCGGGCAGCTACAGTGGCGCCCCCCCTTATACACACACACTCGGCATCAGCCAGCCATCTTTACACGTCCTTCTTGTTCTTCGCTTTGTGCGGCCGTAGTTTCGGTAGGCGTATCGGCGGGCGGCTTGGCGCTCTCGCGTAACCGCAATGTGATTGGTTCCTCCCGCGACGGCAGCCCGGCGCTATAGGGGGCGCCCTGGAAACGCCGCCGCGCCCCGCCGCCTCCGAAGGGCGTCATTTGTTGAGGACGACAAACCGACGTTAACGACGCCGTGTTTGTTGGATAATGAGGAGAGGTCATTTTTGCACCGGGCTCCTTGCTAGGAGGGAAGGGAGCCAAATATCGCGGCGCGCGCTCCTTATACAGCACTCCGGCGTTCGAACGGGACATACACACTGACAGTTTGAATCGTGCCGAGCCAAAGTTGAGCTGCTCGCAGCGGCGCGGAAGCCTTTGTAATAGTGGGCCGCTGCTGGGTACAGCTAGCGCGTGCCACTTGTTTACGATAGCCCGCATAACTGCATGCTATTGAGCAAGAAGGAACTTTGCGCAGGTCTGTAACCAATACGAGGGCAGGCGGTAGAGGTGTGGGTAGAGAAGTGACGGTAGCGGACTTGTAAACCCTGCTGTGTGGCAGTCCTCATTTGGGGCCAGCGATAAAAACCGGCCGTTTCAAAGAGAACGAATTGCTCTGACATCACGGCCTCCGTATCTATCTCCTCTTGATAACTACAACTCGAAGAGTACCTTTTATTAGCGCACTCGATGTAAGCAGAAGCAAAGCGTTAGTTCGAATAAAACGGAAGTTCGAATTAAGCGGGAGTCCGCTGTACATACGCCGTCAGGATGCTCGCTCGACCAGGTTGGACGGAGAACGAGAGGGAAAATATGCTATCCACCCCAAGCACGCAGTGTAAGGTTCAAACAGACGGTCAAGGCAGCCCCTGCGTCACAGGTAGAGAGCTCCGCAGCGCGCGTCCGAGCTCCTACCCTCGAATCAATTATTCGCGCTGCCCATAGTAGCCGCTGCTCTCAGCGCGTTTAATCATTAACGAACCGCCGCTCATTTCCTACACTCGCGACTACCGCGCGCACGCATAGATTCGCTGCGCCGCATATCGTTTAACGGCGATTTAAAGCATCCGCGTACCGCCGATCGAAACAACCGCAAAGAAAGAAAGAAAGGCATGGAATCGAAGCGTGCAGTATTCGAGCACGGAATAGAATCGTGAGCTTCTCGCCTTTTCGCGAGGACCCTCGCGCCGCTTGGCTTCGGCTAACTTGTTTACTGTGTTTAGAGAAGCCACGCTCCGCGCAGTGTGTTGTAGTTTTCTCCGTGTTCGCTTTTTATCGCCGCGGCGTCGGAGGCGGTTTCGTTTCTCCAATGCAATCGTGCGCGCACCACCGTTTCGAAATTTATGGAGTGTGTGCGTGTACTGCAGCGCTTCGCACCGTGTTCATATATGTGTTCGTGCTTTTTTATGTGCAAGCCTCTGTCTCCATTTATCGCTTAGCTGCGCCCGCGCGGTGCCTTAACGAAGCAGCGGGCCACCCAGTGTCAAAGTTGAGCGAACCGAAAAGCAGCCACCGTGGCTGCGGCACGGGTTAATAGGCCGTGACGTATGCGACTTAGGTTATACTCCCATTTTTATTTTCCATGATTGATTCTTTTTTTTTCTTTTTTTTTACCGAATAACCGGGCCGGCCTGGAGTGGCAATGCGCGAGATTTTATGCGCTGCAAGCTTGGCTACTCCGCATAGTCCGGCTCTTATGCACTTATTCTATGCACATTGCAATTACCACGTTCATAAATTCATTAATTACGCAATGAAGCCCGCAGAGCATGCAGTTGTTCATGCAGTGTGCACATAAAGTGTATGTTGTGTGTGTATGTGTGTGTGTGTGTGTGTGTGTGTGTGTGTGTGTGTGTGTGTGTGTGTGTGTGTGTGTGTGTGTGTGTGTGTGTGTGTGTGTGTGTGTGTGTGTGTGTGTGTGTGTGTGTGTGTGTGTGTGTGTGTGTGTGTGTGTGTGTGTGTGTGTGTGTGTGTGTGTAGTGTTTGGTTTGGTTTGGTTTATGGGGGTTTAACGTCCCAAAGCGACTCAGGCTATTAGGGACGCCGTAGTGGAGGACTCCGGAAATTTCGACCACCTGGGGTTCTTTAACGTGCATTTACATCGCAGAGTACACGGGCTTCTAGAATTTCACCTCCATCGAAATTCGACCGCCGCGGCCAGGATCGAATCCGCGTCTTTCGGGCCAGCAGCCGAGCGCCATAACCACTCAGCCACCGCGGCGGCCTGTTGTGTGTAGTGTGTATGCAGCGTACATGTATGGTGAATGTAGGGTGCATGTTCGTGAATGCATATAGCGTGAATGTCACATGCATGTAGTGCGTATGTAGTGTGCATTTATCGTTCATATCCTGTGCATGTAGTGCATTTGTGGCCAGTGTCTACCCTCAGAAAATTTTCGTACGCGTGGACGCTGTCGCCGCCCCACTTTATCAAGGCCTCGACTAAGTGGCATGTTGTAACGATTTTGCTGTAATTTCACCACAACTCGTCACGATGAGAGCTACCTAAATATAAGCCCTTGTTCGGTGCATTCGAATCTCGTTATAACGAATCGGTTAAAAACGAAATAATGGATACAATGAAGGAATGACGATTCCCCTTGGAAGCTCACTGAACACGGGCTATAACGAAGCTACAGCTATAACGAAGTAATCTCCGGGCCCCTTCAACCTCTTTATAACTTCAAATCCAAGAAAGGTGGACGCTGAAGGAGCCCGGACAATCTTGAATATCCAGTCGAAAGGTGCTGTCTCATAGCGGCTGTTTTGATCCAGTATGCATCGATCACGGAGCGTCCCGTTTGTTAACCATGCTTCTATACTAGCGGTGGGCGAGCAACATTTAACGCGATATATGGGCGCGAATTCGGACTTCTTTGAACACGGCAGAACCGTATTCGTTGCTCGCTTACGCAAACCAATAAATAAATAAAAAATCGCGCGCGGTATTCCCAGGAAGTTCGTCGGTATAATGCATTCGACCCGAAGAGAGAGCGGAAAGGAACACCAGCGCACGCGGCGTGCAATCGACATCGTCATCGTCACGGGAGTGCCGGTATTCCGATGCAATAACGAGAAAACAAAAAAAGGAAAAAAGGGCCAAAGTCGATTCTAGATGTAGATATGCGGGTTCACGTACATTTTTCTTCTTCTGTTCTGCCCTCTGTTTTTTGGCGGCCCCGTACTCTTCCGGCGGCCTGAAATGCGACGCGCGCTCCGCTACCGGTGGGTGTCATCACATCCCGTCATTGTCGAGTGGCGCGACGATCAGTGTGGGCCTGGGTGTGTGTATATACACTGTACGCGGCACCGCACAGCGACTGTCGAGTAAACGGAATAATAGGAAACCGAAAGAATAAATAGGAAAGAAGAGGGGAATAAAACTGCGTAACCGCCAGTGCCTATACGGGGCGCGGTTGGTGTACGCGGGGGGGAATTAATGGCCTGGCGCTTCCTGTTGATCGGATCGCCCTGCGAATGCAATGGCCTGTGAAACCAGAGAGCCAGCGTTGCCGATTCGGGGCGCTTATTGCCGGTCGAGCGTTTGTGAGTCTGTATGTGCGTGTCACCGGTGTTCTTCACTGTACGAAGTTCATTGTTTTTTAGGCTTCATGCGCCACGTTCCGCGGTTGCTGTCGCCGACAGCAATGCCGACGCAGCTGCGTGTCAAGTTTTGCTCGTCGGGAGCTCATAGGTCTCGATGATAATTAATGCAGCTGACCTAGAGAGCTGGACTATTGAGTGAGACGAGTAACTACAGCAAACTATACAGCAAGATAGTACATTGTGCCACTTAGCCAGGCCTGGGGTTGAGTGGGGCGGCTACAGCATCCTATATGCGGAACATTTCTGAAACACTGGCCAGAAGCGGGCAACATGCACAACATATGCACAATACGTGCGCATACACGTTACGTGCACACCATATGCACGATAAGTGCACACTACATGCGCACTGCATGTACTACATTCACTACATTCACACTACATGCACACTACATATGCACTACATTAAAAAAAAACAGTTGCAGAAAACAACACGGTCTTTCACTACACACGTTAAATGTCAGCGCACGTTAAAGATCCCCAGGTGGTCTAAATTATTACGAAGCCCTCCACTACGGCACCTCTTTCTTCCTTTCTTCTTTCACTCCCTCCTTTATCCCTTCCCTTATGGCGCGGTTCAGGTGTCCAACGATATGTGGAATAGATACTGCGCCATGTCCTTTCCCCAAAAACCAATTATTATTATTTCCAAATGTGAAATATACGGGCAGCATAGTAAGCCAACCGAAATGTTTGGTTTTATCGCGGCTTGCGGTTCTCGCCGTAAATTTGTGTACTTTTTCCGCGGACAGTAGTGGATTAAAATGGGTCAGGTCGAAACAGCTCGCACAGTTACTCCGTCATTTATTTTCCTCAAAAACCAATTTTATTTTCATTTCAGGACGTTGATGAACGGGTGTTGGAGGGGGTCAGTCTAGCAGATACTCCATTTCTTTCGCCATTGAGCCTCGAGGCTTGACTGTTGAGGTTCACCTGACGAGACCGGCAGAGAGTGACATAGTTGCACAACGGAACTCAAAAGCGACGTCTGCGAGCCAGCTCAAATGACTTCACACTCTGTAGGGTCAGACCGCATACGTAAAAGAGCTGCGGTTTTATAAGCAGGCCGTAGGCTTTAAACAGCTCTCCGGGGCGTGCGTGGGTGCTTAGCTCTGAGAGCGGAGCAGATCGAAGACCGTGTGGGGAAGGCGCACTGCTCTTTTGCCCTCGTGGCTCGGAAGTGGGTTAGGGATATTGGGAACGTGTCCTGAGGTCACATGTCCTGAGGTCACATGTCCTGAGGGGAGTCGCAGGTGGGGAGTGCGGACGAGATGACAGCGGACTTGAGTCGCGTTAAATTGATGTTTGATAGAAAACTGCCATGTCCGTGGGGACATAAAAGAGAGAAGCCGAAAATACTGATGACCTTGTTTTCTGAAAGCAAATCGGTGCGTGTGTCCATTTCCTTTCCGCTGACTCTGGTTAGGGATGCTGAGTGGGCTGATCCACGCATGACTGCTTTGCCGTGTCAAAGGCGCTGGTCATCAGGTGACGTAACCTTCCTTCCTGTCGTCCTTTTGGTAGGCTCGAGCCGATAGGAGTCGCGGGCTTAGTGACACTATGCGCGTCTATGAGGAACAGAAGGTGGGAAGGCGCGTACACGAGAGCTATTACTCAAGTGTGGGGAACTAATGGAGGACTTTTCATCGGGCATGCCAGTTTTCTCGCTTCGATCTGGGGAACTCCTGCTTGTGGAAAACGCTTAGAACTTGGTGCCCCGATCCAGTTTAGTCGAAGCAGTGATAATGTCGGAGTTGCGCAAGAAAATGCCATTCATTACATGTACTGAAACACTTGAAATAAATGACATTTATTTGGAATTTTGCAATGGATTCATTACTTTTTTTTAGGGAAACCGTGACCCTAATTCACTTTTGTTTTTCAGTAATCGATTACTATATAGTAATCAACTACTTTTTGGTTTTCAAAAATAAGTTGCAACCAGTGGTATATAACTTCGGGAACCTGAACTTGGCAAGAAACACAGGCTCTAGCGCCATGTACTTGCGTTGATGTTTCCTTCGTGAGAGAGCTACAACGTGTAAACTGCACAGATCCCTTTTTTCGCGGGCGGACTTGTCCGGACATACAAGCCTGAGCGGCTAACAGTTATTCCTTGACGCGGCCGGCAGATAACCTCTCGATGCCACCCCCACATTCCGCGGTTCGCATTTAGCCACGACTGCACAACGGAATGTCATGTTTAGTGAGATTGGTCTCCGTGGCCTTTTGGAGCGCGAACATCAGGGCATTGGGTAACGATGAGCTGATGAAGAACAAGTTCGTACTTTACAATATCGCCCTTTGCTCCAGATAGTTCACTGAGAGTCTTCAGTGTCGCTGCTTATGTGTTCACAAGGGAACGCGGACAAATATCGACGAAAGAATCGCAAAACAACTGCTGGTGAAAATTAACGTATATGAACTGCAACAGACAGTGGAGCAAAGCACGTCTCACTTAGCTAGCCCTTGTATATTTGTGTTGCGAACGTAATATAAATTGATTGCGTTTTTGTAGCTGCTCATCACTTTTTGTTGCTGTAATTAACCACTGTAATCAGTTACATCTGAGATGAAGTACTTGAATATGTACTCGGTTATGCTTCATTCGCTAAGACCGTTCGCTTACAGCTCCTAGCGGTCACCACCACGCATCGCTTTTCGGGGCCGTACGTTGAATGAGCACTAATTAATTTGACCGAAACAGTGTCGGACGTTTGTTACGCGCGTTCCCTCCTATAGTCGGATACAAGTCAAGAAAAAAGCGCTTTCTCCCGGCAAAGGACCCCATTCCAGCCAATGGCGTCGGCTATGGCGCTTCCAGCCATGAAGGGGACTATCCCAGACAATGCAGGGTGGGGCTACCCTCTCATCTGCCACTCCCTGCATTGTCGCACAGCAGGTTAATGAGTCTCAGCCGACGCCATTGGCTGGAGGGGGTCTCTGACGGGGAAAGGCTGCTTCGTTCTTGACTTGTATCCGACTATATTGTCGAATACAGCTAAAAATCGAAGCTACTTTTACGCGTCAAAGGACCCCTTCCTATCAATGGCGTCGGCCATGGAGCTTTCAACCATGGAGGGGACTATCTCCGACAATGTAAGGGTGGCGACTACGCACTCTCATCTGCCACTCCCGACATTTTCACACTAGCAGGTTCATGAGAATCGGCCGACGCCACTGGCTGGAAGGGGGTCCTTTGGCGGGGAAAAGCCGCTTTTTCTTGACTTGTATCCGACTATACAGTCGAATACAGCGCAAGAACGAAGCTACTTTTCTCTGCCAAAGGACCCCGTTCCAGCCAATGGCGTCGGCCGATTCTCATGACCCCGCTAGTGTGACAATGCAAGGCGCGGCGTGACATTACAAGAAGGGGGGGGGGGGGGGACTATCCCTGACCATGGAAGGAGGGGGCTATGTCCTTTCATCGGCCACTCCCTGCGTTGTTGCGCTACCAATCTCATGAGGATCAGAAGACGCCATTGACTGGAAGGAGGTCCTTTGACGGCTAAAGGCCGCTTCGATCTTGAGTTGTATCCGACTATAGTGGCTTCCAGGATCTCTCTCTCTCTCTCCACTCTCTCCTCTCCTATACCCACACAGGCACACCGCGGCGCATCCGTCGCCGATGCGCTACTGCCTCAGCGTTCGCTCCGGCCCGCGCCGGTCGGAATTGAGGTTTTGCCGCCGGTTCCACACAGGAAGCACGAAATCTGGATCGTCCGCGCATTGTATGCAAAACTGCGCCCTGCCTGCGCTCGCACTGTCGTTGTTTCTGTACGCTCTTTTTTCTAGTCTGCGTGCTTCCACTTTTTTTTCTACTTTTTCCTCCCCTCGAGTGATGATAATGTCGATGCGTGTATATTTGTCCCTTGTGCAACGCACACGTACAGTCTACCGTGGTGACTTCCAACTGCATTCCCCTGGCGCAAGCGGTATTCCGTTCCATTGCTTCCCGGCGGCTTTCTCATTATAATCTCTGTGGTGTTGTAATCACTGGCTACGTTTTTCTTTTATCTATTATTTCATGTATTTGCCCACGCTTCCCTGCTTCTAACTTGCTCCACGTGCAGGCTGTGGTGGATTCACGCGCTTTCCGACCTCGCCTCACCGACCTTATTATAATGCGTTCTAGTTGAGCGCCACGCCGGAGCGTTATTTTTGTGCTCCCCGGTTTCATCCGCCGTTCGTTATGTTTTTTTTCTCTTAACCACGCGTGCTGAACTTACCCTCGCGCGCGGCAACCCCCGGCTCAGCGATGAACCTGTATCTTAGGTGTATGTTGGGGTACATCGTACAGCCGGAATAGAATAGTTATCTCGTGTACGGTTATTCAGATGCATCGCTGGTGCACATCGCAACTTACCTTCTAAGCATTAAACGCATTTTCATCTCATCTAGACAAAATCAGGAGAGCCTGGTCCCCTCCGGAACTACAACCGAAACTTTCCGAAAGGCAGCTAAGGCGGCTGAACGCGTCGCAAAAAGCGGACGGGTGCTACAGCGCTTCATTCAGCGGGGACGCTGAACGAGCCGCAGAGCTGAAAAAAAAAGCTGCGAGGCTCCTAAAGCCGCGAAGGCAGCCAGAGAGACCGTGCGCGCTGGTCAGCTCGATCGAAAAACAGGAAAAAAAAAAGGGGGGGGGGGGCACACCTGGCAGCCAGAGAACCTCGCCGATACCCGAATGCGCCTGTACTGCCATCTATGATCCGTGAATCCTGCTACGCTTTTCCTGCAAAGCATTTCATGCTTGCACCTACCCTTGACGGCAACATGTGCTGCAAATTTTGTACCTTGCGAATTTTTTATTTCATTTATTTCTTACAACCTGAAATGCCCCATTAAAGGGGTATTACATATGCATGAGGGAGTTGAGTTCAGGGCACACAGTTGATTCGATGGATTGTTTGAATGATAATAACTTTTATTGGCGCAAGAGTAACTTTGACACAAGGCCACGGCACCGGGTATTTTTCTTTCCACAGGGTGGGATCAAGGCCCCATTTTGAAAACATTCGCCCTAGAAAAGCCAAGCATTAGGCCAGGGGAAAGCTTGCACACACTGTATCACTTGTGGCCGCTCAGCGCGACTGGGCATCGAACCCCGCACCTCCTACGTACGAAGCGCATGCTGGAACCACTATAGGCCACCGCTGCAGTGGCCACGCGGCGGTTACGCGCCTATGAATGCATCTGCCGGATATGAGCCGGAAATACATAGGTTCAGTTTCGCAACGTTGATGAATTGTTGGCTCGACCTTCAAGCAACAAGCTCGGAGATACGTATTTCGGGGCAGATGTTTGCTGTGTTATGTATTTGTTCTGCAAACGAGACTGGTAATTAGCAAAGCAAAAATTTCTGCGCCGTTCCGAACACAAGACGTTTTTGATCAAAATAAAAAGAAAATTCTATAGCCTATGTTTCAAGCCGTCAGTGTTAGTTCTTCTATTTATTCTTTTCGAGATCTAGTGCGTTGCTTCATAAATCATTAGGGTACAGGACGTCACTCCTTTGGCTTAGCCGTATTGGTTGCGCGAATACGTTGTGCGATCCGCTATGTTCTGCACTTAATTATATGAAACACAGCGGGACACGAACAAGTCCAACTGCTTCTCGTTTGAAAACTCGAATTCGATTATAAATGGTGCATATCTGACAACCGTGACGCAGTTAACGCCAAATTCCGTTTATTTTTTTTCTCGTGCTCCGGCAGAGGAATGTCTTGTTTGGCGGTACAACTACTGCATTCCTTTCTTACTTGAGCAAAAACGGGTAAAAACGCACAAGCCGCCGCACCACAGGACAGGCCACAGCGTATAGAATCGTAGCGCCTTGCTACGCCCGAGCGTGGGTTGAGGAGCGGCGCAAGAGTATACAGAACACGCTTTCGTAAGTCGCATTCTTTCCGTATTGAGTGAACCAGCGGCTATAGCTTCGTTCGTTCCAGCTGAGAAACCCACGTTACGGATGGGGCAAATTCGACCCAGAGATGCCGGAATATATATATACGACGGTAATTTTTTCCACTATCAAGGAGATTGCTTTTGACGCTTTCGCATGATCGTCACGGCTTGCGAACGATCTTTTTTTTTTGTTCCCCTCTCTACCTGTTCTTTTCTATGTCTACCGCTAAATGAAAAAAAAAAAGGCGGTTCTTCGCGTACGGAATAACGAGACCTGACTCTAATGAACTGTTGCTGCTGCTGCTGTTGCCGCCGCAGTGTGCCCGTAAAAGCGAGGAATGAGAAGAAAAAAGCAGACAAACAGGAAGAAAAAGAGAAGGGAGAGAATCTAGAATGCGGTTCCACGGTATTAGGGAGGCGCGTATGATATATCGGAGTCAGCCCGAAACGCGTATATACTCGTTGCTGCGGCAGCGTCCGTCCCGAGGTGGCGGCCGTACGGAACGGCCGCCGTTCACGAAAGCTCAGCACGCTCGAAACCGTCCCCCCTCCCTCCCCCCACCTCCGTACTCCCATATCCGCGTCCACCCGCCCCTCGCGATGCTAATTGATACCGAAGCGCCCGGCCTAATAGCGTTGCATGCGCACGCTTCGCCGCTTTGCTCCGAGGACGGAGGCACACGCACGCGCGGTCAGGCAGCGCGCAGCCTGTTTGAGCTTTCGAGGTTTCTTTCTCTGCTCTTTCCTTCGCTCTTCTTCTTTTCTTGCTACCTGCGCACATCTATGGTTCTTTTGTGCCCAGCGTACGGAAGCGTGCAACAGAGAAACCCGGCAAAGCCCAACACCTCCCCCCGTTAGCCCCCTCCCTATTAGACGTCGTGGAAAGCACGCGGTTAGGTAGAGACAAGAGGCGAATGAAAAGGCTTTGTTTTGTCTTTTTTTTTCTGCGAGGCTCGGGCCATCGTGATCATGTTTCTTTCTTCTTATTCTTCTCTGGTTCTGTTCGTACGCAGTCTGGTACGCTCCTGGTTGGTGCGTATAGGAGAGCAAACTGTCTGCTCTGGTTAGCCCGGCTGAATGTCTTCTTAGCGCGGATACAGCCCATTGTAGCCTGGCCTGTTCGCTTACCTATAGAGGGGAGCGGGCGGCGCGATGCGCCGCCAATCCCAATGCCTGTCCAACCCTTTGCTGCTTTTTGTATAGATAACCACTGCACCGTTTAGGTTCTCATGCTAGTGTGTGTATTGTACAGCTTTTTTTTTCCTTCAAAACTTTCCATGCTATCAGGCTCACTTACTGCGTGAGTTGTGCAGGATCCCCGCTCAGAAGTTTCACTAGCGCCTTGCTGCAGTTTCCAGCAAAAAACTGGGTAAGCCGTAAACTTTTGCAAAATGGCAGTGCGTAAAGTTACGTCGATCGTTTAGTTTACACTCCAAACAGAAAGGAGTAAAAAGGGAGTACGGTGTTACTCTAGCCTACACCCTTTTATTAGAGGGAGTGCGCTAGATGAAACCTTACTCTCTTTTTACTTCCATATAGGTGTATTAATGTTTAGACTGTATAAAGTTACCTATGAAGTTTGGAGGCCGGGGCAAAATACAGATTTCTCATGCAGCCCACCAAACTAGAGGGTACACGAAGCATCATATATTAACCAGGTCTGCAGGTTAAACACCGTCTCGGGGTCCGGTGCAGAGGTTTTTGACTGTACCATTCGCGCGACTCCCAATGAGGTTACGTACTAGAACTGTGTTAAGACAAGCAGGTTACGTACTCTAACCCCCTTCGAGAGTCCCCATAGGGCTCGCGGATCACAAGATAGCGCTCTGATCAGGCCAAAAATTTGAAAGTTAGCCGACTGTCACGCCATCCGGGGCGTTCCGCGGAATTGCTCAGTGCTACTTGAAAAGGGAATACAGTAGTGAAACGGAAAAGGTGTAGTTTGGTTTATTGGGTTTAACGTCCCAAAACGACTCAAAGTATGAGGGACGCCGTAGTGAAGAGTTGCGGAAATTTCGACCATCTGGGGCCCTTTAACGTGCACTGACATCGCACAGTACGCGGACCTCTAGAATTTCACCTCCATCGAAATTCAACCGCCGCGGTGGGGATCGAACCCACGTCTTTCGGGTCAGCAGCCGAGCGCCATAAGCACTGAGCCACCGTGGCGGCTTGTGAAACGAAAAAGTAGCAGAGCGCCACATATATCTACCTGGATTTCCAGATCATAGGCGGCGCCACCTTCCGTTAACCTCCGCGAAGTGGCTATGAGGAATAGCCGGATTTCAAACGAGGCATTTCACAAACACAAACACCCGAGTGCGGAGCAATGGGAGAGCCGTCTCACCAGCAGCGAGCTCACGGCTCAGAGGGCCTTTATAGAGCACGCGACCGGTGCAGCACGACTCAGTGGAGCCTTGGAATAGGGGCCCACCCTTGCTGAAAGAAGACTCTAGTCGCCGGCGCAAGCACGAAGACGACGGAGCCTTCGATCCGCAAATCCCTTTGGAAGCCAATAAATGTTTTCACTCACTCACTCAACAGCTAGGCTCAGTGGAGCCCTGGAATAGGGGCAAAAACCTTGCTGAAAGAGGTCAAGCGTCGACAGCGATGAAGACGAAGACCGAACCGCCAATCTCTTAAGAGACCTCAATAAAGTTTTTCTCTCTTCTCAACTCGTATGGTCAAAGGGTGGGCATATGAATCTCAACCTTTTCCGCATCCGTTAAACGGTTATTCGAATTTTATTCCCGCATGGCGCCTTGAATGGTCGTAACAAGCGGATCGGATGGCATCGTGCTTCCTCGCCAAGGTTTTCATCCTTGCTTACCACTCCCAACAACGTGTATGCGTCCTGTGAACATACTGCATTCCCAGCACGAAGCAGCAACAACGCAAGAGTGGCGGCGGCCCTAAAACAGCGTGCCGTACTCTCGGCGAATACCTATGTTTACGGGTCTGAGCAATGCGAAAAGAAAACAAAGGAAAGGGAAGAAGACGAAGATGGAAGGAATTATCGAACCTAAGAGGGAAAACAAACCTACGGCGGGACAGAAAGGTCTCTCCATTGAACGAGAAAGGGTGGAGGGGGGGGGGGGGGCACCCATTGCCACCAGCGACGCAGGTTAAGCGTGTCCATGAATTATGGAACGCAGCAGGTACACGGCCCGCGCGCGTGCTCCGAGTCCATGGGTCGGCCAAATGGAAAGACTGTTCTAAAAGCGGTAGGGCGAAAGACGGGTACAGGAGGCAAGGTTCGGAGACAAAAGCTGGGGGAGCGTCTGTTGAACGTCGCGGCATTGAACCTTTTTCAGATGTAATGCAAAGCCGTGTAGTGACGTCGTTTGAGTAGCTAAACACTTTGCAGTCGTTTGTGTGCCTTGTAGTGTCCCCTGTTGATGATGATGATGATGAATTTTTATGGCGAAAGGGCATCTTTGGACAAAGAGCGCCATGGCACAAGGTAGTTTTCATCGCACAAGGTGAGGTCATAGACCCACTTTCCAAGCATTTCACTCTAAAGAAGCCGAGCACCAAGCAGGGGAAAGCTTGTACCCATTGTATCACCGATGCGTACCCGGTGGCATTGGGGATTGAACCCCGCACCTCCCGCATGCGAGGCCGATGCTCAGGCCACTAGGCCACCGCTGCGGTTAAGTGTACTCTGTCCAGTAACTCTAACTACGTACTGTGCGCAACATGTCAGGCACCCGCCACGACTGAACATCTGGCATAGAATTGTGCAAACAACGGCGCTGCCAGGTACAGGACTCCAGCACCACACTCGGGAATGTTATACCACATTTTCACACAGCCTGGCTAGTTGTCCAAACCAATGCGCAATGCTACGTTCACTGCCTGGAAGCACACCGCCACTACAATTCTGCAGAGCTGATGGAGGCCCGGGAAATATCCTATTTCCACAGCACCGGCCTCGTGCCATGCCAGCCAGGGCACGCGCGACGTCTGAGTCATTCGCGTGATGTTTCCTTCCTTCGCCTTTTTGTTCTTTCTCTCTCTTTATTTCTGGCCAAATAAATACGATTACAACAGTAACAACCGCTAAGCTGTCGTCTACAACAACAGATCGTTCGAATGCGATGTAGTAAGCGTAACCTGTACAATGCATATATCTCAAACTGCTAATTTACGAACAGGGGTTGGGTTGTCCTATACTGTCGCAAGTCAGGGTTACTTTTTCTTACTGGAGAACGGTCAACAAGTAAAATATGCCACATTAAAGCATTCATAACACCGCTATGACGTCGACTGTATAGGCGTCGCTGAGTCATTTCCATAAAACGTGAAGTGCTCACCAGAGAGGCGCCTTCTCTTACTGTTCTTTGTTCTACCACGTGCATATACAGGCGAGGACATGAGCTGAGGCCTGATCAGAATAGCGAAAATACGTGGAACGAAACCTGACTCGAATATAAGACCGAGGCGGAAAGAACGATTACACAGACAAAGAAACAGTGTGCGTCTGAGGGGGGGGGGGGGGGGGGGGGACTTCGTTTAGAATTTCTCCTGACTCTCTATCTGCGCCAGTCGCGAAGGGGGAGTCAAATTAGAAACCAGGTATGCGGGAAAACGAGGAAAACTATGGTGGAGAAATGGGAGGAACGACAGGGGAAGAAAATGTGATACGTCATCTTTTCGGGAGCATTTGACCGTCGTCCTCGAGTCAAGGCGAAACGCACGTGCGCGAAAAAGACACAGGCTGGCAGATATGAGATATAGGTGGACGAGGGAAAGCGATGCCTAAAAGAGAAAGAGAGATAGGGAAAAAGGGGGACTGTGCAGAGGTGAGAGGGGCAGAGAGGGACGACGGAGGCTTAAGGGGGAAAAAAAGTGCCGTCCGCAAGGGGTTATATTGCTCGCAGCACCCGAGCGCTATGATTGGCCCCGTTCTTCAGCGCGCTCCGGCTAATCCAATCAGAATTCTGCGCGACTGAGTCGAAATAACCCCCTCGGGTATTACGGCGGCTCGGACACGACGGGGTAGAGGAGGAGAAGGAGGAATAGAAGTAGGAGAGGGGGAGGAGTAGTGGACGACGGCCGTCTCAACTCTGCACGGACGAAAACGCACGACCGAAAGAAATGAAGCTAAGAAAATGGGGAGGGTTGGGAGAGAGAGAGAGAGAGAAAACCAAACAACAACCGACCACGGCTGCAACGCGACGGCGAAAAGAAATAGTTCGGTGACAGCGAGTAGGAGATGATATCCTGTTTCATCACTTTTCCTCGGCCCTTCATTCGTCTTGGATGCTTATACTTCATCCCAGTCCACTCTCCGTGGCATTCTTTCTTTCCTCGTTTCTTTTTTTATTTTCTTCACCCTATCGCTCTATCTTCTCTTTTTTTCTTTATTTCCCCCTGTATAAGTCGCCTTTCGCTTTGTATGGAGAAGCCAGGTCGCCATTTTCCTCCCCATTATTCGAGCCTTTCTTTTCCCTTTCCTGTTGTGTAGCGTGCCGCGTTGCGTTTCTGCCCTGGACTGCGGAGACAGGACCGTTTCGTTAGCAGCGAGAGACGATAATTACTTGGGATCCCCGTGGCCGTGGCGCGATATGCTTGTTTGTCATGAAGTATGTTTATTTGGAGCGCGTCCCCTGTGCTTAACGAGGAATAACCGACTTCGCGCCCTGTTCGAGCACCTGGCAGCATGATCTAAAGAATAGGGATGCACATAGAATTATATCTAAAACAATGTTAAAGAATTAGGGACATCAAAACTTTTAGGGTTAGTCTCTTTCATTTAGTTTTTTTTTTCGGATAACGGCGGGTAGTAGTAATTTTTATTTGAAAATAAACCGAAAATAGGAGAAAAAGATGGTGGGGGCCACGGAAAGCGCCTTATATTCCCCAGACACCTGATCTGCAGACGGGGGAAGTGAAAGCGAAACGGCTGAAGATATATAGGCAGTTTAAACAAATAATTAGTGGTAAGTAAGAGTAGCGGATTAGGTTTTTCTTTTTTTTTTTTCAGATACCGGGTGTTTCAGCAAACACTTTCAAAAATTCGCAATTTTCGGGGTAAACATATCTCTTTTACGGCATAGTGTTACCTGTGTTGGTGCACGCCAGAAAACCGGTGAATCGCTTTAACTAGTAAGCTGGTTAACTAAATTTAATAATTAACTTTTTCCCACTCTGTGATTTTTCGAAGTAATTTGGTGCGCTTTAACTGCACTGAAAGCCATCTCTCTGCTTCTGTTCAGTTATGATGGCATAAAGTTCGCTTCTGCTTTTTATGAACGTACGCCAACGCTGTAGAGCATCGCAGGATGGTCTGTTCATGAATTGTACAGCTTCTTCTACAATACGCAGCCATAATTGGTATTAAAGTCACAGTGAACAATCAAGACTGTAACAAGGCGCAGAGGCAGTCAGTACAACCACGAATGGGTAATCCCCCCTTCCCTTGATGTACATGACGAAAATTCTGAATCGTAATAAATATAATTGGTTATCAGAACATAAATATGCACTAGGTCTTTCAGTAATGGTTGACTTCCGAATATCCAGGGAGCGAAAGAGGGCACGAAAGGAGGGAGAGGGAGAAACAGCTGCTGTAGTGAAGGGCTCCAGATTCATTTTGACAATCTGGGGCCTTATTTTCTAACGTTCTCTTCCGTTCTGTTCCTTTTCATTTTTTATTTAGGTCCCCATTAGTGGCGGCTTGCCGGTGGCTAGGCCGTGGCGGGCGACATCAGAGACGGAGGACCAAACGAAACGTCACAAAATACTGTCCCCGGGGAACTTAACGTGCGTGTTAAAGGGGCTCTGAAACAGCTTCCAAGCAGAGCACATAAACTCCCTCAATCATTGCGGTTCATGCAATAATTCAGGGAGTTTATGTGCTTTGCTTAGAAGCTGTCTCAGAGTCCCTTCAATGCGCACGTTAAGTTCCCCGGGGACAGTATTTTGTGACGTTTGCAGTTCAGGTGTCCGCCCGATATGTGAGACAGATACTGCGCCATTTCCTTCCCCCCCAAAACCAATTTTCAATTCGTCAGGGTGCTCCGCCCCCGGAGGTGGGGCCGGCGGAGGAGCGGCGGCCTTCCAGCGTGCAAAATCTGTCTAGAGGAGAGGGACAGGCGCGAAATCGCTCAAATTCAAATTTTAACTCGACTAAAGATAACTCAGCTTCTACAAAGCGTATTTTAAAAATTCTGTTGGACAATATTCGTGAAACGGCGTGCTTTAACATCACAGGCATACCCGCAACGTTATAAGAGACCCTTTCAGAGCCCGTGTATAAAACAATGGGCAGAACACGGGTGCTCACAGTTGTTTCCGTCGAAATAGGGCGTAAAAGAGACTGAGTTTACTCAAGAAATAGCACTAGGCGCTCGCGTTCAGGGTACCTACCGATGAAGCGTTCACCGTAAGACGTAGTACGTGCCGCAGTTCCCTTGGCTACCCTCCCCTCAGGCACTTCGTCGCCACTCGAGAGTCCCCGAGTCGCTGTCGCCCATCTGGCGTCGCCGCTGGGAAGGAAAAGAAAGCCCTTCGGAGCGCGCCGTTCACGCCCGTTCCAGAGCTCTTTCTCTTTTCCATCGCCGCTGTGTACGATCCAGTTTCGCGTCGTCGTCCTCTCGGCAGCGACGGCGGCGAGCAGTTCGCTATCCGCGTTTTCTGTCAGCTCTCGCCCGAAGGGGCGCGCGCGCAGGCGCGCCAGCTGTTTCTTTAAATCGGAGGAATTGGGCGCCGAGTTATAGGGCGGAGAGCGTTTTTTATAATGAAGGGGCGGAGCACCGATGCTCCCCCCCCCCCCTCCCCCCCTACCCCAGTTTTCTTTCCTTCCACGCCTGCCCTTTCTCGCCGCTGCTGCGCTCAGGTCTTGGCCCTTCTCCAAGCTCCTTGGCTTCGCGCGACCTACAAACCGTTGCGTCACTGCAACGTCGCACACCGATACCCGCCGTCGCGCAGCGCTCTGCTTGCCCAACGAGCCGTCTGCAGCGCTCTGAATGCCGTCTAGGCAGCCCATGTCGTGTCCCATAGCACTGTTCGAGAGCGAAAGCAGCGCCCTCACTCCCTCGCCTCTCTTGTTTGGGGCCCTCCGACAAATAAAGAAAAGGGAAAATTAAAAATGGGAAGAGCCCGCATCCAACGGAGTTATCGCGGGCTCAAGCCAATCAAATGTAAAAGAACCAAGGCCTGAAACTGGTCAAAGCCCTTCCCCGAGATCACATGGAAGAGGTCATATGGAGAAAGTTACAGCGGGGTTTTTCCCCAACCCTCTAGCACTAAGCAGATGGCATCCGGCGATTCAAGACCGGAGGTGTAAACAGTGTAATGAAATTAGAGGCATGATCCACATGACATGGGCATGCCCTAGCCACAATGAACAAGACAGGAATATAGAGTCATGGGAGGCTTTAATGGTTAGCCAGAAATAAGAAGAACAAAAAAACAAGCCATCCGTCTGGCCCTGGACACCGCTGAATCCCAAGGGATCCCAGCCTGGTGACAGGGGAGGAAGATGACGGCGGTCAAGACTCATGTCTTCATCGCCCTCTGATTCCTTGACTGGTGCAAATACAGTTATTTCATCATCATGAATGCGAGAATAGTGGTATTGTCTTTCTTCGCTTGTCGTGGGACCAAATGTGGGAGGAGAGGGCACGGTGCTAAGAGCATGCTGTTCGCCAGCGTTGTTGCTTGAATGCAGCCACAGTGCCGTTGCATGGGCTTTCTTTGGTTGTCATGGGACCAACTGCAGGAGTATAGAGGAATGCTGCCTAAGGGTCTCTTGTCCGTCTTTAACGGCTTTTGGGACCGTCTTAGCGCTTTACACCTTAGTTTGAATTGTTTGAAACTTCCTAACCCGATTACATTGAGCAAGCCAAACTGCTTCTGCGGCCACTAAAATGCTACAGCCAAGAAGCTCCTAAGACGCTCTTTTAGCATCGAGTCACTTAATATATGACTGCGCTCAGCAGAGAAATCCTTCGAGTCCACCTCGCTACTGCCACTTGCTGTGACCCGGTGCCTGCAGCGTTCTGTAGGTGGCGTTTGAAGTGTGCAAGCACCTTTCAGATTAGGGTCACCCTATTCTAAGTGTCCCTACTGCCGCGCGCGCGGCACCACGGTGGTGAACAGAGGCGATCTGGACACATTATACACGCTCCAGACCGTGCCTGGTATGTACCTGCAGTTCTCTCTCTCTCTCTTCCCCTTCCGATCGTCTCCATCAATTCCTTCGCCGCGCGGTCCGGGTGTCCACCCAGGGTGATAAATTTACCGCGCCTTTCTTTTCATTACAACCTCCTCCTCCTGCACAGGCGTAACTTTGGCACACCAGCCGCGATGGCTCAGGGGCTAGGGCACTCAGCTACCGAGCCGGAGTACCCGAGTTCGAACAGGTCCACGGCGACCGCACTTCGATTAAGACGAAACGCTAAGGCGCCCGTGTGCTGTGCGATATGTCAGTGCACGTTAAAGATCCCCAGGTGGTCGAAATTATTCCGGAGCCCTCCACTATGGCAACTCTTTCTCTTTCCTTCTTTATCTCCCACCTTTCTCTCTTTTCCTCACGGCGCAGTTAAGGTGTTTACTGAGAAGCCAGACAAATAATAATAATTAATAATTGGTTTTTTGGGGAAAGGAAATGGCGCAGTATCTGTCTCATATATCGTTGGACACCTGAACCGCGCCGTAAGGGAAGGGAGAAAGGAGGGAGTGAAAGAAGAAAGGAAATACTGCGCTTTTCACTTTCCTCAAACCATTTTTCCCCACTGTACGGTTTTCAACTGTTAGTCTTGGTGCAGTCATTCAGTGTGCCACGGCGCCGTCAAGCCGAGCACACGTTGGTTGGATGAACACATTTGGATTGACTTTCACAGGTTTCTGTTGATTCCTTGAGCGATCTTTACCTGCGCAGTCTCTAGTTCTGCCCGTTTACCCTGCCTGTAGTTCGTCCCTTAAAGTTTCTGAAACTTACGTAACGGGAAAAGTGGCGCCACCGTCTATGCGAGTTCCTTAAAGAACACTCCTTCCCCTGCGGAAATGCAGAGAGCACGTGGCTTCGTAATTGACTTGGCTAGCGTCGCAGAAAAACGTGGATTCTTCCTTGGTATCAGTAGCTGCGCCGCGATACTATCCTCTGTGCGCGTCTGCAATTACTTTAGATAATGAGTTTTATCTTCAATAATTTTAACGAGTGTGAAAGCCCGGCGTTAGGCTGTTATATGGAAAGCACTGAAACATTTCTCGTAGTCTTGCCTCGAGAAGAATCGTTTTGTTACGCCTGAATCCACGTTTTCTGCCAAACAACGTAGCCAAGCCAAATTCGAAACCACATCTTCCCGGCATTGCAGCGCCACTCCACGGCGGATTAATTACCCCAGCGCCACCTTCCCGTCTAGGTAATGTAAGGGCAACTCTATGGTTCGTCCCATAGCGTCCGTCTAGTTCGCTTCCCCTCGCCATGCACAGGTGAGGATAGTTATAAGCAGTCGCATGCGAATATCACGAAGTGCCTTATACGTGCGCGCCGGGACATGAGGCCGTACATGGGGCGTCGGCGCGGTTTTCTTCGTTGCACGCGTAATGCATATCCCGCCCCGTGCTCGCACACACAGCGGCTGTGCTGTGTGCATGTGCGCTGCGCATATTATATGCTGCCTCGCGCGTCTACGTATAGCCAGAGGCAAGTTCAAGAAGCCGCGGACGGTGCGGTAAGCCACCGTGTGCGCCGTAGCTGAGTAGCTCGGCTCGCCACCGCGTATAATGCCGCCACGGATGTAATAGCGAGGGTGAAGAAAAATGTTACCAAGAAATGGAAGCAGCCGCTTCCGTCGGGGTTTCTCTTTTTCTTTTCTTTTCCTCTCTCGGGCGGCGACCGCTGCGGGAATAAATAGGTACGACGATCCTCTTTACTCATTCCAATCAGCCCCGCGTCCTTAAATTAATGAACCGAGTCCACGTCGTATAACCCCACCTTTATTTTCCACCCTTTATTTATTTGTCCATTTTTCTCGCAGCATGCCTGTTATTTTGTTTTTCGTCTCTTCATTTTGTTCCGTGCTCGCTGTCGCCGTGGTTGTTATTATTGCTAGTTGCGTTTGCGAGAAGCGCGGTATATGTTGCGCGTTGCCTGCACACTCCGTGCCGATGCATGCATATAGTGCTCGCTGCTTACTGGCTAAGGACGACCATCTCTGTTCGTTCACTCCTTCGTGAAGGAGAGGGAGGCGGTAAAGTCGCACCCTCGTGGTTTTTCAACCGGTTGCGGACGCAGTGTTGGGCGTATATATATGCCGAGCACCATATATACTGGCGACAACGATGAGAAAGAAAAGAAGCAGATATACAGAAGGTATGAAAGAGTGAGAACGTAAATGCTCTCTTTTAATTTCTCCGCGGGCGGTCACCCCCCCCCCCCCCCCCACCTTCTCGTAGGCCTCTCTTGTTTTTCTTTTATTTTTTTCGCGCCGTCGAAGTTGCGGTATGCCGAGCGTGGCGTAGTCTGGGCACACCCATCCTTCGGACGGACGAACTGTTCTTCCCTCACGACCACAGCCTCGATCCACCAGCGCTCCTTCGCGTTTTGCGTGGAAAACAGGTTCCCTCTCCCCCCTGCGCGCTCTGTCGGATACTTTTTTTTCTTTTATAGTTCTTGAGTTTGTTAAAGGGGCGGGCGTATACGCATGTGCATCCGCGTAATAGGTTTCGGGGTCTCAAAAAAAAAAAAAAGTTCGTTATCGGCCGGCCTCGCCGTTTGTTAAAGCGGCGCTTCGCACTTCCGCCATTGGCAGCTATATAGCTGGTTGCTCCTTTATGCGCGCGGGTCTGAGGAATGTTTTGTTTCTGTGGTGTTGCCCTTTTTGTGTTAGTTTTGTACGTGTTTGGCCCGGTTCTAAAGGGTGTATCAAAGAGGGCGGAGTTGGAACGCGTGTCTATAGTTTCGATTTTTTTTTTCTGTATACGCCCACCGGGGAACGTATATAGAAAGCTCTGTTGACGACAGGTACAGCATGTATAGCGCCAAAGAGTATATGACCAAGCTTGACGATACACCCACCGGCTATCTGGCTAGACTACGAAAGCTATACGAAAGTGAAGCCTCCTCAGGAGTAGCCCCTGTTATATTACTCGGTATATTCTGCTTTCTGAATGTGCAACGTACATTACGTGCCTGTTTCGTATGTTTAAAGAGGACTGCATAAAGCTGCAAGAATGTTAGGTACATTGTCTAGCAAACGTGTATTACCGCCTTGTGTGCGGTTCGATCGCAAAAATCAGCGACGCTTCGGTGGCTCAGTGGCTCTGGCGCTAGCCTACTGTGCTCAGCGTCGCCAGATCGAATCGTAGGCTACGGCGGCTGAATTTCGATGGAAACGGAACGCAAAAAGACGACCATGTGCTTTTCAACGTCAGCGCATGTTAACGAATCCCCAAGTGGCCTAAATTAACCCCGAGTTCACCAACACTACAGTGTCTCTCATAGCCTACTTGAAGCTTTGGCAGTTAAGCCACTTTCATAAGACGCCTGTAGCATGCCGTGTACCGTGTTATCGCTGCCGGTACCGGAGTACCGGGCATACGCCCACCGCCAGTGGGCATGCTCTGATTGGTCCCGATGCTGCAGGCGCACGCGCAGCTGCTGAGTACCTGGCGCTATCTGGCGCCGTCAAAGCGATCTGCGCATGCGCACTGACAATGCATGGGCTCTCGGTACTCCGGTAACGTTAAGACGGTACACGGTATGCTAAAGGTGTCTAATTGTACATTTCGTGCCGTTCCGCGCCGTACCTTACCGAACCGTACCGTACGCCACCGCACCGCACCGCACCGTGCCGAACCGAACCGAACCGAACCGAACCGGACCAAACCAAACCAAACCAAACCAAACCGTACCGTACCGTACCGTACCGTACCGTACCGTACCGTACCGTACCGTACTGTACTGTAAAAAGGGTCCGAATCCAAGCCTCTATACCACTTATGTGTATATCGAAAGCGCATAATACTCGGATGTGAAACCGCGAACGGCCGCTCGCACATCGGAGACAGCGAGGAATGAGATAGCTGGAAAAAACAAGACAGCGCCCAGCTGTTACGGAGCAGGTACGCCTAAGACGGTGTCTCACGTAAATTGAAGCTACGCTCACTGTTTAGCGAGTGCCCAGCCGTGTGCGCGCGCTTTTTGCCTCTCCCCCTGCGCGTTCATATACGGGGCGTTGAGCTGAATGTATATATATATATATACGCGACTCCAGCTTTTGCTTCTCACACAACGACACCCCCTGCAGCCTGTATCGCGGGCGTTCCACGGATTTGCCTTCTTCCTTTACGGCCGGATTGGAGTGGGGGGGGGGGGGGGGGGGTGGCATCGAGAAGAAAGAAGGCTGGCGCATTTATCGTTCGGGGCGTTTTAATTGTTCGCCGTCTCGCGCTGGAGGTCGGCGGAATAAAGCGACCACGCCTTTATGGTATGAAGGGTAAAGCACGTGGGAAGCGCCGTGCACCTCCTTGTCTTCCCTTCGCCCTGACTGCGCACGCGAATGTTGCGAGGCTTTCTTGGCGGCCGGACGTGGCGGAGTGCGGCCGCGGAATTGATAATGAAGCGGCCGTATCAAGTCGCTCGCCGGGTGCGTGCCGGCGAAGTGGCGCGCACCCTGATGCGGTTACAAATTGCCGATATGCGCCGAATCCTCGCCGGCCATGCGGGCCTTGGATGGGCCGGAGCATAACACGAAGCGAACGAGATATACGCATATATGCGGCGACGTCGTGTGAGGGCTGTGGCGATTGAGAGGGAGGGAGAGAGAGGGGGGGGAGAAGTTCTGTTACGTGAATTGAAATACGCCACGGGAGTGGCTGGCGTGAACGACATGGAAACAAGAGTAACCGCCCCAAACAACACACGCAAAAATAAAGGAATCCAAGTTTGATGCTCCTGCGGCCCAGGCGTACAACCTAAATATCGCCGCTTACCTCAGTTCCAGCGAATGTACACCTGCAGTCAGAATTTTATGGAATGCAATTATCAAGAAAAAATATCTTAATTTAATCGCCGCCACTGCGGAAAGCCAGGCATAAAAGTATGGAACTTAATTTAGCATCTGCAATTTAAACGCTGCAGCATTTGATCTCAAGCCGTGCACCTTATGTGTAAGGAAATTAAACTTGTTGAGTAACTTTGCATTACATAAGCCTTTAACGGCAGGTGTACATACATGTAAATATCGCGCTCTAGCCTCCTTCACCGGGCAAAGCGCTGTCGCGAGGGCATTGACTCTTATGAGGTTTGTGTTGTACAGTTTTAGCCACCTCCCTGAACTCACTGATACCCTCGAAGATTACAACATCGAAGAAACATCGAAGATTACTTGCCATGCAGAGGACACGGATACAAATTGTGCGTTTGCTACACAGACTCAGCATTCAAGCTGCATCACGGAGCCTATTAAGAACTGTCGCAGAGAACCCCAGCAGCACAACTTTGAAGGCGTGACTTATGCGCATAGTCAGTTTTTCCAGCGTTTTTTTCCTTTCTCACTCCAACGCTGTTTTTAGTCATTGCGCATCAGAATTTGCTTGTTGCCCCAAACCTATATTGCGCATGAAATGAGATACAGAAAAAAATGTAGATCGCTGACCTACTCTGTTACTCACTTCTCTCTCATTCACTCACTCTTACCCATTCATTCATTCATTCATTTGCTCGCTCACTCACCCCTCATTCATTCAGTCATTGCTAGCTCACTATACCTCACTAATTCACTAACTCTCGCTCGCTCACTTACTCACCTTCATTCATTCAATCGCCGTTAACTCACTCAAACTAATTCATTCACTCTCACTCATTGTAATTTACTCACTCACACCTAATCCTCGCACACGCACTCGCACAAGCACATTTTGCATGTGGTGGTAGCGACTTTGGAGAATCTTCAGCGGACGATACCGTTCATTGAAACTTATGAGAGATAAAACATTATTTTTTGAAACTTATGAGAACATTTTTTACCTCGTATGTTTAGAAGTGGCCACCTATGTTAAATTAACTTGGATTTCGATTCTTGCTGTAGATTCGCTGTGCTTGAAATGTGTGGGTCCTATTTAACTTCTGCAAGCTATTTGACTTGCAATCTATACCGCGCGAGTGTGATCCTGAGCAGTTTTTTTTATTGTTGACATTTCTCTTGTCGACGCTGTTCCTGTTGCCACAACTGATGTGAAGAACATCATAACTCGACCTTAACCGTGCAAAGGTGACTTGGCCAACGAGCGTCACAGGTCATGTGTCCGATTGACATAGTGCAATGATGTAAAGGTGATACGTATTAAAGGCCCAACTGCAGAGACTGGTGCAGAGCGCCGTTGTTGGTGCTCGTGTTGTTGTAGCCGGTGTCGCCATGTTCTTACTGCTATTGTCGCTGTTCTTGCTACTCGCGAAAGACACGGAAGCACGCCCGGACAGCTTCAAAGTTGAGCAGACACAACGTGAGTTTTACAACGGACCTGTTTCCAAGACACGCACGCCTCTCCGTGGCCGACGCGTTGCGCCACGCCGCGACATCTCCATGCGATTCGTAGGGCGTTGCCCATACCTTTAAATGATTACGCAATTCGCGGTTTGAGCATTTAAGAACGCACGATTCGCGCAGCTGTTCGCGCAGAAATGTATACACAGTGCGTTCTCGAATATACATAAAGCCGAAGACGAACACTCTGTAGGTGCGCACGCGTGTGTGTTGTGTTAAGAAAAAAATAGAGAAATAAAAGTTTCGCCCGTGGCCTTGCCTTGGCTTCACTCGCTTTGAAAACAAGGACCTTGTACGAGGCAGCACCAACGCCAAACACGCAGACCATGCAGCAGACATAAATGCGCAGACGATCCACAGCAGGCAAACGGTGATGCACAGCAGACGTAGTACACAAACGTACGGAGGATCCCGGTAGGGCACATGCCGCTCGAAAGATAAATAAATAAAAGCGAGTTAAAACGAGAGAAACAGAAGCACGCCGACGCACGTGCAACGCATACAAGTGGTCTCCCGTGGTGCTGCCATCACTCGCGTTGTATCCAGCGCGCATGTATAGTGCGTTCGCCGCGGTCGTGGATACAGAGACGACGCCGGTCCGTGGCCAACGGGTAATTACGCCCAATTTGAAGCGTCGTCCGGGCCGCGGACGGCGGGGCTTCTTTTCAAAGCATGCGCAACACATATTCGCACGCGCACGTGCTGGTATGGTCTTGCTTACCTGTCGTGCCCTGGTCTTGCACGTGGTATTTCTTGCTACTTCTTTTTTCTCTCTCTCTCGTTTCATTACTTCTGTCTGCGCGCTTGACCGCTCGCTGGGATCGTCTTATTTCGCTCGCTCACTCGCGGCCGGGCGGGTGTGGCCGTATACATAGTGCGCCTCTTGGCGCCCGAGAAAAATCCTCCCATTTCCGCAAAGGGTGCAGTGGTCCGCGCAGTTGGAACCCAAAACCGTTACACGGCCGTCCCTCACCCTCCGTTGCCACCGCCCCTTCTCCATCTAGTCCGGTGAACGATTACTCCGTCGCGGTGAAGTCTAACTCGTGAGGTGGACCCGCTGTTTTGTAAAGGAGATCATGTAAGTACGTTGTGCATGAGTTTCCGGACAGGACCACGGCAGTATTCACAGGTGTAGACGTAGGGCTCGTCACTGTGTCACTCAAACTGCACACGTTCCCCATAGTATGTGAGCCGGTTTGTGTCGGTTATTCATATTTCAGTCGTCCCATAGAGGGCGCAGAGCAGGCTTTAGTTTGTCATGTAGCCTTTTTCTTTCTTTCTTTCCCTCTTTCTTTCCTTCTTTCTTTCTTTCTTTCTTTCTTTCTTTCTTTCTTTCCTTTCTTTCTTTCTTTCTTTCTTTCTCTCTTTCTTTCTTTCCTTCTTCCTATCTTTCTTTCTTCATTTATTTATTTATTTACATATTTATCTCGGTCCCTCTCTGTTGCACACATTTCAGCAATGCACAAGCGCGTATCACCGGTTTATTGCTGAAAACCGTATCTGCGTAGCGAACACTGGTGTCACGGTGACGGTACAGGCACTTAGAGCATCCACAGTTTGCATTCCACATTCGGGGAACTAACTATTCACTATAGCAAAGGGTATAACCGTTATACTGTATGGATGCCTCTACTGTTCACCTTTCGTTTGTCTCCGTATACTGGCGTTTGTTTAGCTGGTATCCTAAAATCTCCTCTTTCCTCGAAACGGGTGGATTTGGCCAAAGTCCATTTGCATACCGATCACGCCTTTGCGCGTGGCCAGCTGACCCGACCGACGCCGTGCGCTCTGATACGCGCCTGAGGGCGGTGTTTAGCCGTTTCCCACTTCACTGTGCAAATCGCCAATACCGGCCCTCTTCAGCAGCCCATGCATCGAGCACTCGCGGCGTGAGCGTATTTTCGGTCGTTGCTCCTAATTTTGCGTTCCCTGTACGCTTTTCTTCCTTTCCTGCCTCGGTTCGGTTCTGAAAGGTCGCGGAGGAGTTTCCGAGGCGTATAGTTGTACGCGTTGTACGGTGTAATCGAGAATGATGAATGATTCTCCCAAGCTGGTAATCAAATAGAAGAGGCCTGCGTGGAGCCAATGCAACTATTCCTCCCGCACTTATTTCCATCCCGCGGTCTTCCGAGTGTTTAGTCGGCGCTCTTGCATGCACCGTAACGCATTTCGTGAGGTTGTTTTTTCGGCATTTTTTTATTTTCCCCGTTCCGTGCGGTCAACCGCCGCATATGGTGTCAGTGTTCGCTTTGCCCAACCAGCTTAACGCTTCTCTGTGGCATGTGAGGCCCCGTAGATATACGAGCACACACTTTCGCTACAAGGGACGTCCTTTAGTGGAGGAGCTGCAGATAATTTCGACTACCCAGGTTTATTTGGAGGAAACAAACGCACTGCCTAGCAAATTTAAGCCTGCAATTAGTTAATATCCATGCCTACGTGGCATACAGAAGACGACGAGAAATCATTAACATTTGTCAAATCCTGGGTAGGGTGACCTGCTCAGCTGCGGTTTAGCCTCGGCTATATCTGTCACAGTTACGAGCTATTTCTAATCTATTTATTTCGTGCATTGTTTTTTCTTTCAATCCAGTTCTGGTTTGGGCGGCACTTTACATGCTCATGCCGCACACGCGAGCACTGGTTTGAACCGTTGGTTTGAACTACACGTAGGCACTGCTAAGCAACTCTGTCGACTATCGAAAGGTGGCGCGACAATTTGTGGAAGTCTAACAGTGAGCTTAACAATCCTGCGCTTCCTCCACGTTTTTTTGTTTTTATTGGGGCTGCAAGTTCACGAACCTAGTAGATTAAAGCGCCGTGATGCGAACTAAGTTGAGTGCCGCTTCTCTGAGGTGATGTTTTTGGGCTTTGGCGCAATGTTTCCTTAATTATTTCATTTCAACCACCTTCAAAAGGCATAGCCGAAATTCTGGGCTTTTGTCGTAGTATTGAATGGAACACTCAGATGACCACCCCCCGCGTAGCAGGCATGGATATGCGGTGGCATTGAGCAAGAACGTTTCGGCACTGAGTCCTTGTGTCTCATTAGCGGTGTATAAATAGGCAAGGCACAACGGCATTCGATCGGTCCTTCGATCAGATTCGTCTCCGAGCCAGCATAATATGCCCTGTATCGCGTCGAGAACGCTCCCCCACTACCTGCTAGGAGAAATCTTTCGTCATAACCCAAATGACAAAAGTGACACTAAACGCTTGTGGTTGGATGGCAGTTGAAGGGGAAGGGGGGGGGGGGGGTAGCGAGTGAGGCTAAATCGCCGTTCACTATTCGTAGGCAGCGATGGGAAAGGCCTGGCTACAATAGGCAGGTGAGCCGAGAAGACGGCGAAAGGGGCGACATATTCCCGAGCCAATGGGATCTCGGAACAAACACCGCGAGAATTGTCTGGAAACAGGAGCGGAAATAGACGGGAAACAATTCGCCGTCTTCCACACGATTGCCGAGAACGACAGGGGTAGAGACAAGTAAGAACAACAGGCCCGGACTTGCTTTAGATGGGTAGTCATGCAGCGCCGCCGTGTGGCGTGTTTGGACAATATTGTCGGGAGGCCCTCGGGCGCCCTCTTTGGCTTGCTGGCTGTTCGTGTACGAGCTGGTTCTTGCACGCGAGCTTCTTTCTCTCTCTCTCTCTCTTTCTCTGCGTGAGTATGTATACGAGTATATTGTACGCAAGGAGCCGGATGGCCTAATCGTTCCGCGTACTGCAAGCAACCGCGGCCGGAGGAGAGGGGGGGGGGGGGGGGTCGCTTTAAGTATTTTCGTATGCTCGCTCGTATATACACAAGGACGTACAGTAGATACGTCTCGGCATCCGAAAAAAAAACCGAGATCGAATGAGGAGGGGGGGGGGGGGGAGAAATAATAAAAAGAACGGCGGTGTCCTACGTCTTTCGTTTTTCCATGCTTTTCCTTCTTCTTTAGTCTTCTTTCATTCATTTCTTTCTTTTCTTTCTCTGTATTCCTCGGCATTCTTCTATAGTCCTCGCTGTTTGCGCCTCCGGTAATTCTCGGTAGCGCGCGCCACGTGCCTTCGGTCCGATCAAGACGTATCGGTCCTCGGTTCGTCTTTATGCGTGCATACAGGGCCGAGCTCGTAGCGCGCCCAGGCAGTTTTACTCTCGTCAGCCGAGCGCGCGGCCTTATTACTTGCCGCGTTCTGTGTTGGCCTCGTCGATATGGAGGCGCCCGCCTCGCAGAAGTGGTTTAAGAATTTGCTCGTGCCAAGCCGGCGGCTTGCGGACGCGAATAGATGTGGAGAGAGAGAGAGAGAAAGCCTCGGTGCCGAGAGACGTGAGATCGATGTTCCGAAATTGTTTTCCCTCTAGGCTCTCTCCATCAACGCTGACAGACAGAGAGACGTGCGCGGTTGTGTATGCTTTTATGTGTGCTTTTTTTTCAGTCCAGTGCTGGTTATTGGGTGTCGAAAAGAAAGGACGCTTATTTGTTTGTTTGTTTTGTTCTTCTATGGCTCGTATAGTCCACTTTCGGTTTTTCTCGGTTGTCGTCGACTAACCGGCATTCTTCAGTTCACGTTGGAGAACAACTGAGACTTTGCTGATCCATGCATAGTCCGTGGCCTTTATATACTTCACCGGCGTAGTTATCGCTTGCTATTGTTTTGTATTTTGCTGACGTGTCTTTCTTCAGGAATAATGTACGAATACCTGAAACACCGAGGACAACTCCGTCCAACTAATGTTCTCACTAAAAACTGATTCACTGGCTGTTTGGGGCTCGGCTGACGTCGGTCCGGCAGGAAAATGACACACGTATGCCGAGAAAATTGGATTTTAAATTTTCCTTCCCTGCGATTAAACCTTGTAACAGCCTTCCTTACCGAAAAGGACGGGATGCCACCGTTTTGAAGTGAATGGCATTGCAGCGTTGCCGCTAAGATGCGCACCCAAAAATAGGCGTCCAGGCACGCATTTCACTTGCGGCCAGTGGTGGAGGCACCTGCGTTTTTTTTTTTTTCTAGCTCATAAATTCTCGATTTTCACGGATGGTGCGATTTATTTCTGATTAGAACATATCGCACCCTATCGATCAAGACCAACTTCTGTTGTTCTTATGGTCCCTCTAATTGCTATTTGCAACTCTACAGAACGAAAAAAATATTAGGAGTAATAATTCCTGCAGCAGATTTGTATCCCTCTTTATAACTTTTATCCCTACCTGCGCCATTAATTTCCAAACTGGTCTCTTATTTCGCACTGGTGACGTCTCCGTGAAATGTGGCGTGGTTCTTTGAGGGGCGCGGCCAGGGGCCAGCCGCTGTTGTTTTTCCTCTTCTCCATTGTATCACGAATCGCATGCCCACATAGACGCCTATCAGACAGCGCGCCCAGAGATTTGGGAACCTCTCTTGTTCGTGTATTGTAAGAGCCAGAAAATTCTGACACCAACCGAATCGAACCTTATCCTGTACTGCATTAAGAAGATTGAAGCGCCGCTCCCTCATAAAAATGGTCTATAGACAGTCTATGGACTTCCTTACAGACTCTATTACCTTCCTATAGATATTTATTTTTGTCTATTCATAGTCTATAGGCTGTCTATAGACAAAAGTCCACTAAAAGTGTACGGCCATAAATCTATAGATTGTCTATAGAATCTATATAGGATTTGCATTGCCTATAGACCGTTCTCTAGGGTTTGTCTACAGAGAGTCTATAGACGTTAAAGACAGAAGTCTATAGACAGTCTAAAGAAATTTTCGTAAGGGCTTGGGCCTGAATGCCGTAATATTGGGGCTCCTGAATGATTTCTACTACCTAGGGCGACCTTTAATGTACGCGGCGATCTCATTATACAGCTTGCCGTGGCCGGAATCGAACCCGCGAACTCGTGCCCTGCTGCCGAATGACATGCAACCATTGAGGCACAGGGGCGGACACCTATAAGGATACTATCATTTCATATCGGAGAGTTTTATCATAGCGAAGACGTATATTACCATAGACGTATACCAGGATTACCGGGCGTCTTCTGAGCACGCTCAGTAGCCCAACGTGGTCCCGCCCCTGCCACTGCTCATGCGGAGGGGGCGTCCGATAATCCGGCATACGACTACGGCAGCACGTCTCCGCTATGCTAAAACTCTCTATTTGTGCGTGTCTCACGTATACTTGTGTGTCACAAGTCGCTGGGCATGTGGACGTGCAGGCCATAGTGAGGCTTGCTACAGATTTTACTGCCTGTCTGAACACACTGCTTGCTATAGCGATGTCCTTATGGAGGATAAAAGTAAGCAAAAAAAGCTTACTGTTAACGCCCTTAAAACTGAGTCGACACGATAGAGGCAGCACATATCTTTTTGGAGAGAATATACCATTCGTCTCTGTTTGTTGACCTGTCAAATTTCTCAACCACGCATACATCTGTTTTCGTTCGTAGAGCGAGCGCATTCAACTGCGCATAGCGACCGTAAAGAGGGAGACTATGATTCGTGGTCTCCACTATCGAGTGCATACAAAAATGTTGGTACTCGCACGCACTGTCGTGCTTGTACGCTGCAGCGTTATATTGCTTGTTAGGGACCGCATTCGGGTGTACACGTAATGCACATAGTATAGACAGGAGGAAATGGCTACTAACCGGGGTGCTCGACGGGATGCAGCGGACTCTTGTGCGCCCTAGTTGAGAGGCAGTCGTAAAACAGGGAACACTGCGCGGTCCCCAATGCACCCGTCCTGAACGCGTTGTAGTCCTGTTGTCATTCTCGTACGAAGATGTATCATACTCGTCCGCGCAACTGGACCGGGGGTACCGCTACCAGGGTGAAGCTTTTAATGCAGAAATTGTAGTACAGTCGCTCGAACCTCGTTATAACGAAACGGTTTATAAGTAAATAATGAATATAACGAAGAAAATTATGGTTACCCTCGGAAGCTCGGTCAACGTGGGCTATAACGAAGCTACGGTTATAAGGAAGTAATTGCCGCGCACCTTGAACTTCCTCATAACGAAGTCAGGCACGCATTGAGGGGGAACTCCCCCCCCCCCTCCCCCCCGTTACAAAAAAAGTGCCTGGAGCCCTTCCCAATGATGGTGATGATGATGATGATGATGAAAACGTTTATTTAAAGCCACAATGACTCAGATTAAGGGTAATCTGATTGGATCCCTGGAGCCCGTCCCGAAAAAAATTTCTAGCTACGTGCCTGGACGAGGTTGAAGTGTATTCAAGTGTTAGGCTTTTAAAAAGCGCACACTGTCCTACACACAGACACGTATTGGAGGCTGGATAGTGGCTATCTATGTTTAGGTAAGATTGGTAGAAGTGGAAGACATATAGTCCAAGACGCTTTTATGCTCAGTCGGTGTGGAGGCATTTCTGCCGCACTCGCAAACACTTATGACAACTGCAATGAAAGCGCCCGCCCCATGGCCCAAAAGTATAGTATACTACACAGGTGACAGCATTTTGAAGCGTGAAGCGTTCTTGAGAGGATATCACTCTCCAACGATGTTACCTTCATGAGATAGCATCGTAGAATACTGACATGGTCTCGACAACATGTCACCGCATCACGTTATCTCGTGGAGTTAATGTTATTGGAGAATGACCTGCTGCAGGGAGTGACGTGCTTTTGAGAGCAACCACTCCCCGGCCGACATGGCCTTTGTGGCACAGGCTGACATGAGAAATTCTTCGAGCTCTTGGTTAGAACCTATTATGACGGCGCCGCGTTTATAGCAGTGAAAGTTATCTACATAGCCATAATTCTAAAGAAAAAGTAGACGGGAAAACGGGAGTTCATAGCCCTCTTGCTTGTCCGGAGAGGAGGCCAGAACTTCCAACATCGTCAAGCCCCTTGTTTTCTTCCCAACGCATTCTCTAATTGACCCGTTCCCCATAAAGGGAAGGAAGAAGCCCTGTTCGAGCCCCGTGTCTAGGCGTGTCCCCTTGTACACTTCCCCCCTCTTCGAAACCAACCACCCGGTCATATCTCTATTGCTCTTTACATCCGTACATACGTATATACGACTTGTAGCGGCGTGCGCGGACGTGCTGTTACTGTCGACAATAAAATGCAAACGAGGGGGCATAGGCCGCATTCGGATGTACACGACCCGGCGTTGTAACGGCCGCTAGGAGAGGAGCTTCCTGCCTGGTAATAAAGCCCCGCAAAAAAAAAAGAAGAATATACTGCTGTGGTTAGAATAGGAAGATAAAAATACCGTTCCCAGACTAAGTGGCGCCATCTATCCGCAGCCTGTCGCAGCATCGTTGGAGACATTTCGTCTCGGAGTTGTAATTATGCATCATGCATGAAATGTTTTCCAATAATTTAAAGCAGTTCTGGAGTTTGCAGTGCCATTCTCAGATCTTCGCATGGATTTTCGTGCGTTATAACGACCGCGTAGTACAGCCATTCCTGCGATCGCCATTTTGCGGTTAGTCTAACGCTATTCGCTTTTTTTTTTCTTGAACTGAATAAATGAAAAACAAAACGAGCCCTCGTTTTTGAAGCGGAGAGGAGGCTAGAGAAGCCTTCTGCGCATGCGCCAGGACTCATTACCGCTGCCGAACGTCGCCGCGACGCATATATTCGCTCCGGGCAATTTGCAGCGGCGACTATCAGCACCTCGAGCTGCTTCGGTATTGAAGGCGCGCCAGCTATTCCCGGCATCAAAAGCGTCAGCGCGCTACTTTAGAGTTCAATGAAGGGTGCGTCGTAAACGCTGTGTAGCCTAGACCGCGCTGCTTATAGCGATCTAGATTATTTTATCTTCGCTCCATTTCTTTTCTATACCTTTTAGCACTTCGCAGTCCTGATAACCACTCCCGTTCTGTTGATGTAGGCTGCCAGAAACGTCTATATTTATAGCTGTAAAAAAACAGTGAACAGGAGGTAGAAGAAAACGTAGAAAAGGCATTCGCGAATCAGATCTCCATAGCATGAACACCTCGAGGCTAAGAGTTAAAAAAAAGCAGAAACAAAAAAACAGCAGAAAAATACAGTGAACAGGCAGAACTGGGATACAAAAAAAAAGAGGTGGGTAGAGAGGTATATATACCTGCAGCGGAACGCACAACTCGGTATCCCCATCATCGCCGCCGCGGTGGCGCGAGGCTCGTTTCACAAGTTATTAGACGGCCTAATTGAAACGCGCTTCGCCACTGGGTTCGTTTGATGGGTTTAACGCCGGCGCGCTGCTGCTGCATGCTGATTTATGCGCCGTAATTATCTGGCTGTGTGTTGTACGGGTCGCGAGATAAGCTGCTGCTGCTGCCGCGTATAGTGTGCGGTGGTGGAGGCCGACAAAAATCAGAACGTCAGAGAAGGAGAGAAAGAGGAGGGAGAGGAGGAACACGTGGTGTGGAAGGTGTGCTGGTGGCATTTTTCGGAGAAGCATAGTTCAGGTTGGTGTGCTGGCCTGAAGTTTTTTTTTTTTTTTTGCCCGCTTAGGTCCGTTCTTGTAAAGCATAGCCCCTCGATCGCTAGTATCTATACCTTTCCTGTGCTTCGCACGCATGTACTCTGCCGTGTAATTTCTTTCTTTTTACTTCCCTTAAATACACTTGTTTTTACGGTTACGAAAGACTTTTTCGACGAGCGGGCCATTAAATCTACTGACGGTGTTTGAGGTTTCTGGCAATCTTCTCCAAGCGTACGTTGGTCTACTTACTTGGAACTGGTTCAGTTGCTTTTTAGGGGTTTAACGTCCCAAAGCGACTGAGCCTATGAGGGACGCTGTAGTGGAGGGCTCCGGAAATTTGGACCACCTGGGGTTCTTTAAAGTGCACTGACATCACAGTACACGGGCCTCTAGCCTCCATCGAAATTCGACCGCCACGGCCGGTATCGAACCTGCGTCTTTCGGGAGAGCAGCCGAGCGCCATAACCGCTGACCTTGGAACTGGCCATCAGATATCGCTTTATGAAAATGCTAAGTGATTGGCTGATGTCTACCGTGCACAGACCTGATTCACTACCTTCACCCGTGTTGAATTTAGTGCATCGCGACGCGTAAAAAATGAACAGAACACTCTCTCTATAGTGCATCGATTACACAGCGACTTCAAGACAGTAGCTGCGAATTCACTTTCATACAGATGCTGTAATTGAAGGAGCACTCAGGACGACTCTATCCAATTGCTGCACTCAGTACAACTTGATTCTGTGGCGCTTTCTGGCTATGTTGATGTTTGTGTGGCTGCAAGAGACGCATTTATCGCCGGGACGATTGCATCTAAATATCTTCCCGCCAGTCGAGTCAAACACGTGACGTCCTTACCAAGAAGGACAAGATTAAAGTAGGAGTGAAGGTTGGCAGATAATTAAAAACTAAACAAACAGATAACGCTTACGTTTGCTCTCGTTGAGTTTTACGACATACGCAGCCTAGCGTAAGTGCAGTCTATTTCCGTGGCCTCTTTTAGGAGCTTAGTACACTTCTACTCCCTTCGAGGTAGTATTCCTGCTCTCAAAAAGAGTACTTCACTCTCCTAGTGCACTACAATTTATCGAATGTAGCGCAACGTTTCGAAAAAATGATAAAAAGATTGTAAAAATCATTTACTGCCTGAAAAAGATTGGCTCGAACCCACGTAGTTCTGAGAGCAGCGCAGTAGGGCGATGCTTGGGGTAGTGCTTCTGCTCCTAAGGAGAGTACGTCACTCCCGTGATTCACTTTAGCTTATCCAAGGTGGCGGAGTGCTTGAAGAGTGAATTACATATGATAGAGAACAAGAAGTTACTCCCACCACCCCCTACCCGGAAAACTTGTAAATTGTATATTGGTTGTTGGGGAAAGGAAATGGCGCAATATCTGTCTCGAATCTCGGCGGACACCTGAACCGCGCTGAAAGAAAAGGGATAAAGGAGGGAGTGAAAGGAAGAAAGGAAGAAATAGGTGCCGTAGTGGAGGGCTCCGGAATAATTTCGATCACTTGGGGATGTTTAACGTGCACTTATATCGCACAGCACACCGGGCGCCTTTGAGTTTCGCCTCCACCGAAACGCGGCCGCCGCGGTCGGGTTCGAACTCGTGTACTCCGGATCAGTAGCCGAACGCTCTAACCACTGAGCCACCACGGTGGGTCCATACCCGTTTCCCCAAGTCGCTTTAACACCGGTGGTACTGGAGCAACGCATGGAGCGCTACTCCTGCTTGCAAAGAGAGTACTTTTAATTCCTTTTTCGCTATTCTTATCAGGGGTGCAATATCGGGAGTAGGGGTGCAATACGGCTAACGCTGTCGGTTGTTCGCTTCAGGCGAGGGTTGAAAGTCCACACCTTTTTGTTTTCCCCTGCGTGGTCTGTCCACCACGGCGAGGCTCCTCAGTTAGTGTTCCATACCGGTTAAATGAAGTTGTGTTCTCCGTGGCGGCGAATAGGTGAAGCAAATTACAAGCATTTTCCAATTTAAGATCATATTATTATGCATTTTTAGGCGTGGCGTGTTATTCATGGCAGTGTTTTGCATCCCCCTCCCCTCTCGGCTATTTATTTCCAGCTCGCCTGTCGAACCGAACACCTACCTGTACCTCCCGGGCAGCAGGAGCCCGATTAACTTTACAATGCGGACGCCCTGCCGCTCCTAGATATTTTAAGGAAACAAACGCACAAAAGCGAACTGCTTTAGATAGAGGAAGAGGGGCTTTGAAAAATCGTCCCGGATCACACCCCGTATATCAAGGACGGATGCCGTAAGAAACAGGCGGCGCGATTACAAGCAAACAGTAAAGAAAAGGAAGGAGTTTAAACGAACGCCGTAGAAGAGAAGAGGGAGGTGTTATGGGGAGAGGCGTATAGTAGCAGTATGTACGGCGCTACGGATTCAGCGCGGAGCGCGAGCGTGTATATATACACGGCGGAATGCAATTTTCGAACGCCTACGACGACCCCGAGCAGCTCGCATTGGGGTTCATATAGGCGGCCATGATTGGAGGAGACCTCGGCTAGCCCGCTCCTTCTTTGCTTCCAAGTTCATCACCATACGGTGAGAGCGGAAGCCAAGCGGGCCTCCTGAGAAGAAGAAGAAGGGGTGATTCTGCTCTACAAGGGTGCGAAGTGGGAAAGAGAAATAAATAATCATAAAAGCCGATGGAAAGAGAGAGAGAGAGAGAAAAAAAGCAAGCAGCGAGAGGAGTGTGGCGTACAGTATATAACGTGCGTGGAAGCGGCGTCGGTGCGAGGCGTTTGTTCATTAACGGTGCGTTATTAATTTGAGTCGTCAACCGGCTGCGGCGGCCGGCGACTCCCCGATCCACGCTCGCAATCGAATCAGGCATGCAAGAAGTCTGTTACCGCAGCCCCGGCGCGCGGTTGAACGATTCATTAAATTTCTTTCTCTTTCGTTTATTTTTGTCTCCCTTTTCTTGGCGCGCGTGCGCACGCGGCGTTGCTCTTTGAAGCAGCAGTGGATCTTACACGGCGGCTTGTAGTTCGCTCATATATACGGGCGATGGCGCTGTGCATGGGCTGCGTGTAATCTGCCGCGTCGCGCTAAGGTAATAGGTAGCCAGCGGCCGGCCATAGGCCACCGTTTCCTATAAGCCCCCTCTTCACTCGCCCCCTTGGCTTCTCGCGCGTGCTTATGGTTCGTGGTACGCGCCTGGCCAGCCTGCTTGCGCAAGAGCGGGCCGCTTATCGCCGCCGGTGATGTTGGCGATGTGGTTCTGTGCCGGCGCCGTGTGGTGTTTTGGTTAACCAGGAGGAGGAGCCCGTTCTAAACCGCGCGTGCGTTTCGCGGCGACTGCTGGTCTCGTTGATCCACCTGTGTCGTGCGCTCGGGTTCGAAACCCGGAGCCAGGGAGCCGCGGGGCTTGTGTCGTTTCTGAAGTCAACAAGTCTTGCGGATACCGTTTATAAACGTTCTGCGGGACACTGCGTGCGCACTTTAGCGGTTATCCCCTCTCCAGTCTCCCTTTACTCTCTCGATTCAACTTTGTTCGGTGTGAGGTATAGTCAACTAGACGTAGACTTGGTTAACCTTCTCGCCTTTACCTTCTCTGCTTTCTCATTTTTCTGCAGGAATGCGGGCATACCCCTATCCGTGATGTACCCGTGACACTGTCTGTATCCGCAACATTGTTTGTATCCGTGACACTACCTATCCGTGACACTGCTTGTATCCGCGACGCTGTCTGTATCCGTGACACTGTCTGTATCTGTGACACTATCTGTACCTTGGACCACTAGTAAACAACAAAACAAGCCTGGTGGCATTATCACTTGATGGACGCAGGTCGCGGCAGTCAAGGTTTAATCCATTCGAACGGTACACATAGCGTCCTGAGAGGCGGAGGCACCAGTTTCGTGTTTTCCTGCTGCTCGTCTGTGCATTGGCGCCCCTCAGTGAAGCGTTTGCGAGAGAAGCGGACAGCTCACGCTATGGGTGGTGCTTCCGGCTATGTTGAGAAAAAAGAACGCCTGGACTTCTCTACGCCTTCATCCCCCTTTTCCAGGCTGGAAACAAGTGACAACGTTAGAATTACCGCCCCCCATTTACTACTAATACTGCCTCTGTATCGCACCTGGAGCACTGCAGAAGTCGTGATCTTAAGACGTCGACGTGCCGCATTTGCTTGCATAATGAATGCATTTTGTCCAGAGAAAGATGTCCGCAAATTAGGGTCTGCGTTCAGTCATCATCAGCCTGGCTGTGCCCACTGCAGGACAAAGGCTTCACTTCTCCCATATCTTTACAATTAACGATGCCGTTGCAGCCGCGGCCACCCTATCCCCGCGAACTTCATCTCATCCGCCCGCCTAAATTTCTGCCTTCCCCTGCTACGCTTGCCTTCTCTTGGAATCCAGTCCGTTACTCTTAAGCACCACCACATTGCATACGAGCATTCATTATAGGGGGTAAATAGACATATAAATTTTAAAGCGGTAGAAACGGGACAAAAAGTAGGCTAGTGGTAGATACATACTTCGCCCTATACGACTCAACTGAGTAAAACAAAATAGATTCAGCGCGGTTTCCGTGCTCAAAAGCATAGTCAACAACTTCTGTCTTAAATGGGCACGTTTAACTGGCGTAGCAGTCCATAATTCTGTTCTAAGAGAGCGCAACTGGAGTTCACTCTAGTACAACTCTCACATTTGCCAAGCAAAGTTAAGTTGCTAGTACAATAATTAATATTGCAAATCGAACAGAAAAACCCTTTTTGACTAGGCGTATAGTTTCTACTGGATCTCGAATTCCAGGCGGAACATTTTTATTGAGGTTTCTTCCCGTAGGGTGAGGTATAATACGTTTTATGTTGCATATACTGCGGTTTATATTTCTATGTAGGTGTTCTGTCGTTCCGAAAAAGGTGCCTGCTAGCACTCCATGCCATCATCATCAGACTACATGCCAAAAGAATAAGGTGCTTTTATTAAACGAGGAAGAAAAACATGAACTTTTTGAGAGGCAATGTAGAGAATGCGTTCACCGTGCTAGCGCGTTCATTACGCGAGTAGACACGGTATTCAACTTCGGAATGCGTGCTTGAGGGGTCCGACTGCTCAGTCTTTAAGCCAGTTCGTCGCTGTCATCTGTACCTTCCGTATACGAGAACTCCGAGCGATGCGCCTTGACAGTTTATCGTGGCCAATGAAGACACTGCCGGTGCACAGTGTGCGGATTCCCTACTGCTATCGTGAGACTGATACCGTCTTTTGTTTTCTCACGATTCCACGTGTACTGACTCGTCGCCTGAGCTCGTCACCGTCAGAACTTAAGTGGCAGGCTGCCATTTCTCGTAATGAAAGATCTTGCTCAAGACATGTAACGGACAACGCCCTTAGAGTCTGCAGGTGAACGAACTATATCACTTTGTCTCTTCGTTTTCTTCCAGCCCTTAGGTAGCGCTTGTCTTCCGGGCCAACTTAAAGAGAGCCCTCCGAGTACAGGCACGCCTAGGCAAGACTGCAGGCGCACGGCGGATGTACGGACCTGTGTGCGCTCTTAATTTGCGTTCACTGGGACCTATACCTTGGACACTGGCAGCGCGTTTGAACGTAGTCGACATTCGGCGTTTCAATGTTAGGGCTGCCTCCACACACTGACGGGCACATGTGTTCTCTCAGACATCGTGCTCGCGCAGTATATAGACAGCGCTGCCGCTTCTATTCCACCCTGCGGTCTTTGATATGTAAGAGGAGAGTGAGTGAGCGTGGAACAGTTCGGCTACGTTGTCAGGCTCCCAAGCGAAAGCTCGCCCCTCCACAGCCGTAGGCGCAGTCCCCCTTGCCACAGCTGTAATCCTAATAACACACTCCGTCGACTTGTCGCTTATCCGCCTGCTGCTTCCGATGACGCGACGGCACGGCGCGTGCCGCCGCTGTATACGTACACGCCCATGTCCCACGGGTTTCAATCATCGCGGCGTGCAGTGGCGGCTTTTCTGGCCTGGCGCTGCTCGTGCTTTTCACTGGTGATGCGTTGCACCCGATGGTGCCGATCATTGGTGATGGCTTTCGCTGGTGATGCTCATTATGATGTTGCGTTTCAGTGGTGATGTCGCGACTAGTTATCATAACCCTGGGGATGTCTATCACTGGTGATGCCTATCACTCGTGGTGCCAATCACTGGTGGCGCGTTTCACGGACGATGTCATCAATATCTATCTCTTGTAATGTCTTTAGTGGTGATGCCCATTACTGATAATGCGTTTCACCGGCGACGTCATGACTAGTGATACCTATCACTGGTGATGTTTATTACTGGTGATGCCTGTAACCGGTGATGCATATTAGTAGTGATGCCCTTTAACTGGCGATGCGCGACTTCACTGGCGATGCCTACTACTGGTAATGCATATCACTAGTGATACTTGTCACTAGTGATACTTGTCACTAGTGATGCCTATCACTGCTGATCCGTTTCACAGTTGATGACAGAGGCAGAATGTCTCTTCTTATTCGGACTGATGTAAAGGAGCAAGTATGGCGAGATAGCTCTGTCACCGAGGTTTTCTTATATTTGATGTGTTAAATTACCGTCGGTCGTCGGCGTAGTCGTCGCATAAGAAGTTCATTTGTGAACGTCTGGGCTACGTTTATGAGTATATAAGTAATATGTCCCGCAAAATAGTTGTCAGTCGGCCGGTCACACAGTTGTGTTTCTTGTCTGCGTATTTTAACAATCAAAATTCACATATATGCTATAGATTGATGCTAACAAAAGCGTAATTGCATCGCATTAGGCAGTTCATTTTCTTCCCACAAAGGAAGCGACGAGGAAAAAAGAAATCAAAGGCACTGACACTGAATAAAAGAAAAAACCGTATCTGAACACCGAGAGAAAAGGATTTCTGTAGCGTTTATCATTTTTTTTTAAGAAACGATGCGTGATATTAGGAACACAACGATAGCGTTCTTGAAAGTTAACATACACATCTTGGTCTCCAGTTTTTCACCTCAATATAGAAGCACTGAAAGGACCCCTTTAGAAACTTTGGCGGCCGCACACTTATCACTTGTACGAGAGGCTACCTGTCCTCTTTCGTCGCAGAAGCACATTCACATTTATTAGCGTAAGGAAAAGGCCACAAGGAAAGCGAGCTCAAACAGCACTACTAAACATATGCACCCAAGTCGCCAGCCCGAGTTCATTCGCATGTTGTGTAGGCAGCGTGAGAAAACCCTTATAATACTACATCTCACAGAGACGACGCGCGTATGCAAGAAACGTCTTCTTCCAGCCTCCCCGCCAGCGAACTCGCCAGCAAAGTGACCGCCCACGCATCTCTCCCATGCCGCCATATCTCACGATAGACCGTCGGAAAGCGGGGCTCATATACAACCGCCGCCCATGGGCCGTCGCTGCAAGGGCAGCGAGCGCATCCGTATATATATACACCTACTCGCGCATCGTCAGGCCTCGCTTCTTGACTGAAGCGCCCTCTTTAATTCCACGTGAGCACTACCGTGCGTGCCTTCCGTATCGCCTCCGTAGCTCTGTGCGAGCGCAAGGGCGCATACCAGATGGCGGGGAGATGCGGCCTACCCCGCCGCCGCCGCCCGTTCGCTAATTGAGGCTCATCAGTAGTGAAGAAGGTGCAGGAGGAGGAGGCACGTACGCGATCGGCTTGTGTGCAGGTATATATATATATATATATATATATATATATATATATATATATATATATTAGATGCGAGCATACGCGGCCGTCGTGGCCGAACCCGGGCGCTTCTTTCTTTGCCACCGGCGATGTACGTGGGCGTTCTCTTGTATGCAACGCAGCGTATGCCACGCCGATAGACTCGGTGTAGCTGCTGCTGTAGCTGTTGTGTACCGGAAGCGCGGCCTCTGACGCATGTGCAGTCCGTACCTTCGGGTCGGCTGCCGCCCGGTAGATGCAGAATCGCGCCTTGCATACCTTCTTAAGACTACGCGTAGCGCATAAGATCCTGCTGCTGCCGCTGCTGCTACCTGCTCAAGAATGTGTGCGCGGTGAGGGGTCCCAGGGCAGAGGCAAGCTTCACGAAAAGTAACAACCAAGTGAAGTAGTAGTAGTAGTAGTAGTAGTAGTAGTAGTAGTAGTAGTAGTAGTAGTAGTAGTAGTAGTAGTAGTAGTAGTAGCAGTAGCAGTAGTAGTAGTAGTAGTAGTTTCTATTAAAAATAGAATTACAGTGGAAGGAAAAACGTTGCCATGCGATTACACTCTACGTAAACAAGCAGTCGCCTTAATACTGCCTGCCTTTTACTAATGGTAAGTAACGTGCAAGAGCTCCTGTGTATTCATTAGTCTCTCCTCCTCCTCATCCTCTGACAGCAAAGTCTTGCGCAAGACCTTCGGCCAACTTGGCTTGCCGTTGCGAATGCATTGGGCGCATAATCCTGGCGCTGGTCACTTGTTGGCACATGACCGTCATGTCACCGGATGTGGACGGTCTACGCGTAAACCGTCATCACATCTGCGAGGAAGGGCTCCGTATAACAGCTCTCGCTGTAAAAAAATGGTGCCACTCGCGGAAACTCAATATTACTCACTATCCGCAGTTGCGGGAAATAAAAATGGATAAGGTCGGTGAATATAGAGGTGAAAGAGAAGATAGGAGAGATAGCTAGAAATGATCGTAGGAAGTGAGAAGGAATGATAGGATGGATAGCTGCTACTCAATTGCCTATTTGGCCCGTAATCTGTACTCTTGTTTATTTAATAACTGACTGAGAATAAAGAGGTGGCTTGCGCTGGCATCAGCGCAGATTTCATGGACTACCATTTCTGTTCTTTTTTTGCGCAGTCGCAATACGGACCTTACTTCTCGCACTCACTGACGTATATCTTGTCGCATGTGTTAAATCTTGAATTTCCTATATTCACGAATTGCTAATCACGTACTGAATATAGTTTCGTTGTTGCAGTCGCGTAACGCTTTACCTGCACCTTTATTGCATATTCATTAGTCGGTAATTGTTACGCCGTAATTTTCTTCGTGTCTAAATATCGTGCTTAGCTGCGTCTACCCCTCTTTGCTTTCTTTTTTTGTATGCCTCTCATGCGCCCTGTCTCTCTCTCTTCTGTGCGTCTTCCTGCTCCTTACTCTTGCAAGAGCGCGTGTCGAGGCACCCTGCAAACGACTCCCAGCCGTCTACACACGCACCTCTTTCATTTTCCACGTCTACTCTCCTCCATGTCTTCCTACCCGTCTATTGTCAGCGCATCTGCCAGCAGTGTTCTATAGAAAAAACAAATCACAAACAGCAGCCACAGACGGAAGGACAGCACAATATATGCCCGGGATGATCGGCAGGAAAAAAAGAAAAGGAACGCAGCAGCTCGAACGGGGCAGCAGTAGTGCCCTTTCTTCGTCTTCCTACCGCTGCCGCATTATACTGGAGGCGCGGGCGAGCGCATCCAGTATAATGCTGTTCGTCCAGTAGTAAGCTCTCCGTCGTCCGCGCGCAGTGCGATCCATCAAGGCACACGCCCTTCCAGCCCCGCCGCCCTGCGTTTCGACCACCGCGCAGCTCCTCAGGCAGGCAGGCAAGGAGCTGGCTTCTGCCTCCGCTGCCGAAGCCGGTATATACTGCTGCTGCTCCTGCTGCCGTACAGCGCCGGGTGCTTCTTCCGTTTGCGTGACGGCTCGCCCGTCGCCCGCCCGTCGCTGGCTGCGTGCCGACACTGCTAATTTCTGGACATATTCTTCAGCTGCACCCCCCCCCCTCCCTCCCCCTTCTTTTCCTCCCTGCTTTCGTTCTCGCTGGCACCGTACGTCCGCGATTTCTTCGTCCAGTTCTCTTCTTTCGCTCGTTGCGGAATGCTCTGTGTATTCCTGCTCGCACACGCCGTTTCGTCCGCGATCTCGCTGGGCACCCTTTCCATCTCCTCTCCTCTCCACCACTCTCTGGCTTCGTACCGTGTTTTCTGGTGCATAGGCGTCAGCGAGGATGGGCGGGCCCGTTCATGTTGCTACGTATACTCTTCGGACCCCGCATATTTACATTATAATAACAACGTGTATTGTTATCGACGTAGACTCCTGAAAATAAAACAGGCACCGCCCCTCCAGGCTGAATGTGGTTCAGAATTATGCAGACTGCTCGCGTTAATTAATAACTAGTGCAAGCTCCTGAACGTTAATAATGAAAAGAGGGCGCAGGGTGGTCCACGAACGGACATAAACACAAAGGCGGGCCCGTCCTTGCGTTTCTATCTTTCCTTCGTGCTAGTTTTCTCCAAATACTACTACTAATAATAATAATTGGTTTTTGGGAGGGGAAAGGAAATGGCGCAGTATCTGTCTCATATATCGTTGGACACCTGAACCGCGCCGTAAGGGAAGGGTAAAGGAGGGAGTGAAAGAAGAAAGGAAGAGAGAGGTGTCGTAGTGGAGGGCTCCGGAATAATTTCGACCACCTGGGGATCTTTAACGTGCACTGACATCGCACAGCACACGGGCGCCTTAGCGCTTTTCCTCCATAAAGACGCAGCCGCCGCGGTCGGGTTCGAGCTCGGGAACTCCGGATCAGTAGTCGAGCGCCCTAACCACTGAGCCACCGCCACGGGGCACCAAATACTAAGTGCTTGTCGTGCTTTTATATAGTTTCGCTTTCAAGAAGGGTGCGCTGAGAGGGGTGATCTGACCAGAGTGTTCCGGGATGATCCCTTTTTAGTGTAAATCAGCGTTCTACTCGTCGCGGCCAGGTGGGCGCCAAGTTTCTCATGGTTTACTATGTCATCAATTTTTCAGTTGAGATATTACGGACTTATGATGTGTGCATTTGGCAGCAAAAGGTTATGAGATGCAGGATTATGTTAAAAAAAGAAACCGTCTCGGCTCGGTCATGAAAGAGAATCATGTGAATGCTGGCATCAGTACCAAGCGACCATATCGGTATACGGCGTTACATTAAATGTGTTCTCGAGCTCACGCATCCCATAAACCTTTGCTGCCGACTGCGTTTTTTTTCGTGGGAGCAGCTTCCTACCTCTTAATATATTATTGAATTAGTCAAGTAATTGGTCATGTCATTTCTCACCAACTTAGCCCGTCCGTCGGTTTGTTACTCGGTAAGCATGTACGTTAGTAATAAACTGCGTGCTCTTGCCCCGAAACCTTTGATGCCAAGCTCCACTTTTCACGCTTGCTTCCTCTTAGCGGCAGAAAACTCGCAAAACGTGTTACGTGGCAAACTTGTGCTGCGCGAGGCACAAAACAGGCCTCAGTAGGGAGGGAGAGCAGGAATTTTTGTTCTGTTGTTGATACTAAAGAGCGAATGTCCGTACGACTTTTCCTGCCCATAATACAGATGTTCCATACCAGAGCACGTGTTACCCTTATAGTTTTATACTGTAACATATGTACGAGCACGTCTCATTTATAGCCAACACGGTGACATGTTGAGTGTAGTTTTCCACGACACTTCGGGATCATTGCGATTCCTGTCGATATCTCCTGGTGAGCACTGAACCACTGAATTCACCTCACGGAAGGTGAGACTACAAAAATAAGAGTGTGGGGGGGGGACAGACTGACGTGAGTTTTAAATTTCGTCTGGAGGTACGGCATCACAACTGTCTTGCCATGTGTGGCAGTTTGATATTGTTAACTTGACTAGCTCTGCGTACAGGTATTTCCGGCAAATCAATTGCATAACATTGAGTTTGGGGTTTTGTGAACTACCGGGAGGTTAGCACCGCGTAATATTTCCCGCATCTGCTCCACCCCATTGCGACACTTGGACAAAGCATCAAGGCCAACCATATGCGACACAGTTCTGTGACTTATAGCATTCCTCTGTCGTCCGTTTGGATACGTGCCCATAAAAGACTCTAGCTTCCACCGTCACCATTTCTTATCTGGTTGTGTCATGGAGGCACTTTAGAAGAAGCAGAGAAGCCAGGGTCCGTACGAATTGTGTGGCTCTTCATGGGAAGAGAAAATGCCTTGGAGGGAATCACATGGCACTCAAGTCTTCAGATGAGCGAGCATGTAAGAGGGGCACCATGGCAACTTGCTTTTGTCGCAGGCATGTACTCAACCCGCTCACAGCCTCCGTCTTGGTTGTTCATCCCGACGCGCGTCGTGCGCCGGAAAACGTGCATTTGACGCGGGTTCATTCTGACCAACAGGACCATAAACAACTCACAGCACGTTACCACAGCATAACGCGAGACTCGGCGCGGCAGATGATGGAAACGGAGTGGAACTGCAGTAAAAAATCATGATGCTAAACAAGTCCAGAGCGGGAGCAAATACACTATGTTGGGCTAGTTGGTTTGTTGACTTCAATAACTACAGTTAGTTTGACGGCACAGAGAAGAAGACGCACAGCACACAGAGGGCTCTGTGGGCTGTGTGTCTTCTTCTCTATGAGTATGAGGAACGAATAGTAGTGCGATTCGCTCGATTCTATTTCGTTGTATTCATCGGAATGTGCTGGTCTGGTGCTCGGCTTATTTAGGGTGAAATGCTTCGGAAATGGGTCTTTGACCCCACCTTGAGAAGTGGAAAATACGTTGTGCCATGGTGCTCTTTGGCAATAGATGCCCTTGCGCCATAAAAATCCATCATCATCATCATCTTCATCGTCATCATCATCATCATCATCATCATCATCATTCATCATCGGAATGTACACATGTGCTCACTTAAGGGACAGAAGCTTAGAGACCAGCGAAACCAAGTTGAGAATAGCGCAGCCAGCTTCAGAGCGGGAATTGAGGCGGGTAAAGTTAATAGACACGAAAAAACGTAAAGCGGGTTATGGATCATAGGCTAGTTAATTTCATCCCAGCTGAGATCAAGAAGAAATGGACAGAGGCTAGGCATGTAATGCGAATAAAAGATATCTGATGGTCCCTCAGTGTAACGGAGTGGATTCCAAGGGACGTCAAGGCTGTGGTTGTCACGGCAAGCGAAGGTCAGGGTTAGTCGTACACCAGTGGCTGGAGGCTATTGGCCTGAAGTGGCTGTATTTTGGATGATGATGATGATGGTTGTGATGCTGCTAATTGTGAGTAAGCGCTGTACACTCGGAACAACAATCCGCCTATATATGAGAATAAATAATGTAAGATGTCCTCCAGCACACTCTCTGTTATAAACGGCAGTGCGACAGAGTACAGCTTGTTCCCGTTTTACTTAGGGTATAGTTTGCTTAGGGTATAGTTTCAAACTCCGGTCCTTCGCCACTTTCTATTCCGAGTTTCATACACAAAACGTCACTCCTTAAGCGCGCGACGTTACGGTACACCCAGTACACCGAACGATCGGCTTCGCGCGCATCGTTGCGATTTGCTGCCGCAGCGACAGGCAGGTTACAAGCAGGCAGGCCATGGCGCGTTTCTTCGAGAGTCCGCGCGAACTCCTACCGCGCCTCACGCACGGCCGGCTAGCTGGCAGCGCGGCGTTTGTTGTCGGGAGGAGGACTCCGCCTTGGCGGTTCCGGATTAAATTATCGCGACGCCCTGCGCTGCTTGCTTGCGCCGCTTTGCGGGCGCTTTCGAAACGCTGTCATTGTGTTCCCGCGATCCTTATCGCCGCCCTTATTACCGGACCCTGTGTTTTCCATCCGCTTCTCGTTAGACGCGCACGTCCCTCCGCGTTCTCCTGCGACTTGCACGGCTGACGTCTTGCTCTGCCAGCGCAGAGTCGCTCCACCCTGCGAGGCTTACCTAACCGAGTTGCTTGCAAGACACGCGTGCCGAAGGTGCTTTCTTCCCTTCCACACCCGTGCTACTCCCTACTTCAGTTTCATTTTCATTCGCCGGCTCTACCTGCATTCGGAGCTGTTCGATTATCGGCTGCCAAGTTTCCCGTAAGGCCCATGCATGCTTTAAAATCCGGTCGTCAGATTGAGCCAAAACTCGGGGCTTAGCAAACTGTCGTGACACCTTTCGGCAGTGAAATGAACTGTGTACAAGCTACAAACTCTGAGTTGACTAATTCTTGATTAAAATGGGGTTGCCCCGAAGGCCGCCTATCCGAGATGGTTAGTAACCGCGGCGGCTCAAGGAAAAAAAATCAGTGAAAGAGAAGCAGCAACAAAACTGCACACATATAATATTCCGGGAAATAAATTAATGGATAAAACAAGGAAAGTTTTGATTTTCCGCTCCTAGATGACGCTCTATTTGCGAACAATTATGAGGCCATAGTCATGTTTCGAAACGGAGTTTCGCAACCGATATGATTAAAGAGTTCATATATTGCGTCTGTGCAGTGTTGAACACTTGCTTTATGCCCGCCTCGGTGAGAGCTGGACTGTGCTCGAGATGACGTCCAACGGCGCTTCTCAGAATTTCCCATCCTGGTTTCAACTTCTGCGTCACAAAAACTTCATTGGACAGTTCATAGGCTGTCACAGACTGCTTAACGGCTGTCGCACCCCTCACGATATATAGGTGGTTGTACAACAATAGGAGTTTGCCGGCTGCCTTTTTTACTCAGGGCGCTGTGCCCTTATAAATATGTTGTTTAGACTGTCTATTGCCTTCCTATAGGTATTTTATTTTTTCTATCTTAGTCTATAGACTGTTCAAAGAAAAAGTTTACTAAAAGTGTATATAAAACTATATATAGAGTGTCTATAGACTGTCTGTAGGATTTACATAGTCTATAGACTAGTCTGTAGGAGTTGCCTATTGAAAGTCTATAGACTTTATAGACAAAATCTGTGGACAGTCTATAGACTGCCTGAAGAAAATATTGTAAGTGTATACGTCAGAGCACCGGTCACAGAAGGAGTTTTGGGAGAACATAAAAGGGGCTTCGAAGACAAATCCAGCCAATTACTGCTCTCAGTAAAAATTGATCCTCTCGCTCTTTATAGCTATGTCGATGTTATTGTGGAAGCGAAACACCCATATTTATCACTGATAAAATTACATTCAAGGTTTTCCCCACCACTCGATTCAGATTCCTGACCTCGACACCGAAAATGAGTTTTTATTATAATTGCGATTAGCCTGGCCTCTGACATCCGTCCTTAGAAAACTGTGTCCACGCCCGCAGTTTCCTCTAGAAAAATTTCTTTAGACAGTCTATAGACTGTCCACAGGCTTCTGTTTATAAAGTATATAGACTCTATATAGACAAAACCCTAGAGGACAGTCTATAGGAAATACAAATCCTATAACCAGTCTATAGAAAATCTATAGATTTGTGGCCGTACTCATTTAGTAGACTTTTATCGATATACACTCTATAGACTATGAATAGACAAAAATAATTATCTATAGGAAGACGATAGAGTCTATAAGAAGCCTACAGACTGTCCATAGGCCATTTTTGCAAAGGTTACTTGCGAAATCGGCCTGCCATCGGGACGCCTGTATTTTGTTTTGTTTTCTCGCCTTTCCTAGATGATAAGGCCTTCGTCTTCTCTGAGCGTGGTCTCTTTGTGACCGGAGCGTGGTATCCTGTCGACACAGGCCAGCTTTAATTTGTCTGGAGTAAGAAAGTCGGAAGAAAAGCACCGCGTCAAGGTACACTGTCGCTATGATGCGTCAGATGAAAGTGATGGCGTTTATTTCGCCAGGACCAGGAGCGCGAAGTATGTATATTGAACAAATTTCTGTGCCTTCCGTACAAACACATCGACGTGTCTTCATATACGAACTCATTCGCCCTTTCAGTATTCACAAGCATTCCTGAGTCATCACTGAGTACACTGGTACTGGCGAGGGTTTGGTATACGTAATCCCGAAATAGGCTTCTTTGAGTAGAAAGGAAGGTGATGTTTCGTTCGAAGAACTATGACAATAAAATGCATGGGGCGCTGGCACGTGTTCTGTATGAGCTATATTCGTAGATAGCGCCACCACTTACTAGAGGCATGTCAGCCGCTTTTGCACGGCGGTGTCTGCCTGTCCTTTTGTAGCTGCGTCGTCGGCGGGCTTCAGCAGTAATGTGCACGCAGGTCATACGGTATGAGTACCCGCTATTGAGTTCACAACGCTACCAGCATACAGTCATTGCTCCCTCATACAGCTGTACTCAGGTGTGCAGTCTTTGCCAAAATTAACCATGCTAGACGGTTTGCTTCTCAGTTGCACATTGAAGCTACTATGCCAGCCCTCAAGCTCTAAATCTCTGTGTGGTAAGGAGAACCCTTGTCCTCACCTTGCGAGAACTTTTTGATCTGTAGGGAATCCGCAAAGGCTCTGCTATTTGAAAGAGAAGCAAACCATACAGCCTGGTTACTTTGGGCAAAGGCTGCACTTGTAAGTATATACAGCATGAGTATATAACGCATACGGTATTCGAACCTGATAGTATCGATGAGCTGGTAATTGCCGATATACAATTCGCCTACCTGCAATTCGTCTGGGTGGTCGATTCCGCTTAGTGTATGTCGACAATTAGGCATTTGTTCCAAAAGTGAATGAAGATCAGGTAAATCAATGAGTTTCTGAACATAGCCGTTATCCACATGCAGCCAGTCGTCTTGGTGGATACACATCTTCCATGCGGATAATATGAAGCGTTTACATCTTCCATTTCAGTTACGTGTTAGTCGTACCTGGAATTCACTGCGTGTAACATTTTCCCAACCACTCCAGTACGTCTACAGTGAGATAAACTCGGGACTGTTTCAGACTCACCGAGGTGCAGAGTGCGGGGCGGCTGGCTTCGATCGCGTCACTTGCGAAGTGCTGCAGCTGAAGCCCGGTTGGTCAAATCGAGCCAAGGCTTGTCGGGTACTCCCTGCAAAGAAAATTTAGCGAAATAAATACTGAGGCACCTGTACGTGCATTTTTCATCATCATCATCATCATGGTTAGTCTGACTACGCCCACTGCAGGGCAAAGGCCTCTCCCCTGTCTCTAATTTTGGCTGGATCAAAACATGAGTTCGAATTAACCGGAAGTTCGAATTAAGCGTGTTTTAATTGACGAGACACCACTAGGCAGCCACCTTCGCTGTTCGAAGTAACGCGATCAAGCCGACCTCTCTCCGGTTTTCCACTGTTTACAAATGATATTTTTTTTGTTTTATTTCCCAATATTACTCAGTTCTAGCCTTGCTGTGCGTCCAGCGGATGAACCCGAAGTTATTACCTATGCAACAACGGTCAAGGGACGGGCCGAATTATTACAATTCACTTGTTCCACGGGAGTGCCCAGCCAGAGACACGGGTCCGAGCGGCAGTCTCTATTAGATTCTTAATTGCTCCGCGTGTGCGCGTGTTTATTATAAAGCTCCACGCATTGGGTCTGAAGGGAGACCATTCGTGAGACTCGCAAATTACTCGCCTTGATCGACGTTTTATTCAAATTCGCAGTCCCCGCGGCCATGGCCGCCCAACCCAAGAAACTCGCTTTGAAAAACTTTCTCGACTAGTATCCAGAGTATATACGTCTTTGACCGCGTGCTTTGCACCCCTGTCGATTCCTAGTCCCCTCTTCCCCGCTCGTTTTCCCCGCGCCCTTCCCGAAAAGGGTAAATGTGTAGTGCTATAGTTGCCGGCGCCCGAAAATAAGAGTTATGTCTATGAACGCACGTGCGAACTGCGTCGGTGGTCGACCTGGCACTGCACATTCTACTCCCCCCCCCCCCCATCTGCTTCGACGCTGCCATAGCCTCTCTATCTCTCTCTGCACCCTCCTTTCCCGGCTTCGCGTCCACATCGGCCTCAGGTTTTCTGGCGGCTGTGTCACCGCCGCATCGACGTTTTCGTAATTAAGTTGCGCGCCCGGCCTTTTCCCTCCCTCCCCGGTTTTAATTAATGGGCACAAATTTTGGCTTACGTGGTGCTAATATAGTATGCCCAACGCTGGCTGTGCTGAGCGGCGGTCGACTATACTACGACGAGTGTAGTAAGTGCGTGCCCCGCTTTCGTGCATGGCTCGCGCACTTTAGGAGAACCATGCACCTTGTGCAACGGCTCCCTCCCGCCCAACTTCTCCTGCCCCGACCCTCCTCTCTCGATTCATCCGAGCAGTGCGCTTGTAACACTCGGCGGACGGTTAATGATTCCCTCTCGACTGGATGGACACGGCCGAAAAGCTTCGCATTTTACATTTATTTTATTTCTCGGTCGCTCGCTTTCTTCTTTTCCGTATTTTTTTCTGCGCCTTCCATCTTTTATTTCGTACGTGGTTTTATTGGACCCCGCTTCAGAGCGTCCGTGTTTTCAGGAAACGGCGCTCGGAGCGCCTCGACAACTTTTCCACTTCTGCCATTATTTATTTTTAACGAGCGCCGCCCCCTGCCACCTATAGGTGGCGTGACTTGGGATCGTCCGCACCGCTTGCCTGCATGCTTGCATGCCACGCCTCTTCCTTCCCATATACTTTCCTAGTCTTTTTTTTTGTTTCATTTTTCGCCGACAGCATGCCAGACAGTATACAGTAGTGGTTTGTTTGACTTTCGGCGTCGTTGCTTCTGTCTAACTTTTATTTTTTGAAAAACATTATACTAGAGGTGTAGTATGGTGCCCATTTTAACGGCGTTGTCGATGCGTGCGAAGCCCATGATACAACCTCAGCACGCGGGCCACAAACGACACCTGGAATAAATGAATCCCCGCCGCTTCTGCTGTTCTACCTACACTATACAGTAGCGGTGCTGATAGCTTCGATGGTGGCAATGTTGTTGCGTGTGTGGTTCAGCCTTTCTACGTGTTGCACATCTGGGCCGGTAAAATAAGGAATCTAGAGAAAATATTAAGCGACATGCTACCCCACCATACCACGTGCGCAGCGCTTGCATCACAACGGTTCAAGTCAATCGATCGTGTGAAGGGTACAGGAGCAGCATCACGATAACTCTAAACGAGGTCGCAGCTGGAGTGGCAGCTTTTATAAGTGACGCCACTACTTTTGGAAACGTTCATGCCAAAATTCGTGGCTTTGTCATAGACCTTACGGCTATTAAACCAGCTAGCACCGCATTCCTCACATCGCTTCATTTTAAGTCAGCGCACAGTTTGTGAGACCGAAACGTAGATGAGGACGTTTGAACGGGTTTGGCATGCTGTAAAAATATATGACTGCATCACTCAGCGATAGTAAAACAGAGTGACAGTTGCTCGTGAGTTTATAGTGAATTGCTATAAAGCAAGCACTCCATCAACTCAACATTGATGTTATATCAGTATGGTATCCGCATGCACAAGTTTTGTTCGCTTTCGAATCTCACGCATTTTCGGGTTATATGTAAGCGACCGGTTTCCTGCGAGATTGGTAAGATTAGAATCTGAACATTCTCGGGATTCGAGATTGGGCGTCGCAAGTATACGGGTGTCATGTGTAGATTGTCTCGGCATTATGTGCTGAGGTCTGCCTTTTCTTTGTTATTCTTGCTGCCGTCTACTGTATCAGAGTCGCTGAATTGGTCTCGCGATATTCAGCGCTCGCGAAGATGCTGTGATTGCTGTGTGTTGTTGTGTGCTGTCCTGCTGTGTGTTGTTTTCTTGTGCGCTGTGATGTTTGCTGTGCTGTTGTGTGCTGTGCTGTTGTGGGCAGTGCTGCTGTGTGCTGTTGTGTGCTGCTGTGTTGCTATACTGCTGTTACGTGCTGTACTGCTGTGTGTTATGCTGCTGTTTTCTGTTGCGCTGCTGTGTGCCGCTGTGTGTTGTTATGCTGCCGTAATGTGCTGTGCTACTGTGTGTTGTTATGCTGCTGTAACGTGCTGTGCTACTGTGTGTTGTTATGCTGCTGATATGTGCTGTGCTGCTGTGTGCTGTGCTGTAATCACATTAGAGATGCCCTACCTAGTACCTGGACAGTACTCTCTACAATACCCCATGTTCCACCCTGACTCGCAAGTTGTTCGCACGACGGCTTATGAACGCACAGCCGCACGGTCTCTCGGGTTTCCTCAAACCAGCGCCTAGAGATCGTCAGGCGCAAGTAACACATGGATAACCTAATCGAGCTAGAATTCCTCTGGGAGGCACTTCTATCTAACCCCCCCCCCCCTCCCCCACTACCTCAAGAGCACAGCTAACGTTCAAACTCGCTTCACCTTTGATGGTTGCCTGATAATTTTTTCCACCTGTTTTAAAGCATAGTGACTCTCCGATGTTCTCTACCTCTCTCTCGCTTTCTTCTTACAGTACACGATAAGTGCCGCATGGTGAACCGTGACAGCATAGAAATATGCGTTGCGAACAACCGTATGTTTAACCTAAGTGCGTCGTGGCGAAGTTGCATATATGCCGACTGATTGCCACAACCGCTCCGAAGAAACTTACTATATACTATTACCACTACGTCGTTACATATACTGTTTAAGCGCACCTATTGGCAACAGCGTCCTTCCTTCCTGAACGGCTTAACGTCGCCTTAGTTGTGCTCGGACGAGCACACTTCCCGCCTTTGTGTCGCCGACTCTCGGGTCTCCACGCGCGGCGGTGGCGGCAATGATTATAAGACCGCTGCCGCCGCCGCGTATATACATATACACACGGGCCTATGCTGTCATTAGCTGTACAATTCCCGATTCAATGCATGCACGATGCGCCTTTCACTACCCCCCCCCCTTTCTCCCTCCTCCTTTTCCCGTAGAATATGAGTGCGTAAATATAATACATAAACGTACGCGCGCATACGTAATAACGCTGGCGGCGCTAACAAAGACTTCAGAGTTAGATTAGACCGCAGCGTCGGAGTCGGTGGCGGCCAGGGCGAAAATGTAGGAAGATCACGCGAGTGTCGAAACGCGCTGTGCCGCTGCTGTGGAAAGCGGAGGGAAGTGTTTTTAGCGCCGTGGGAGATTCGAGGAGAGGAGGTCGGCAAAAATGAAACGTCGAAGGAGGAGGGCGAGGGAGGGTAGCACTTATGAGCGAAGAAGAGGCTTTTCTTGGCCGCGCTGGTGGCGAAAGTGTCGCCGGAAATGACTTATGTTTATTGTATGCTAATTGGCAGGAAGGCGCCGCCAGGGGCTGGTGTTGGGAGGAAGAAACCGGAAGAAAGAATATACTGTTAGCGATAAAAACGCGGTGGGCCCGCCGCAATTTGCAATTTAAATTTTTCGACTTAACGACCTTTTCTTCTTCCTCTCTCTCTTTCTCACTCTGTCTCTCATTTGCATGTCGACGACGATGACGACGAACGACAACTCGCCGGCGGCTCTTTTTCTCAATTTTTCTTTTTTGTACTTTTTTTCGCTTTCCTGCCATCCGTCTTTAGCCGAAGTTTTAATATCGCGTTTTTATGATTACTTCTACCACTTCTCGCAATCTTCTTCCTTGTTTCACGGTCCAAACACACATCGTATAGCGCGCCTCCTTCGCTATATGGTTATGCGACTTAAGAAGATGCGTCTCTTTGTTTAAGAAACTCGCCTTTCGCGCGCCATACTTTATAGCTCCAAATGAGGAGCGTTAATATTCAGCCATGTATAATCTCCTTATAATTTCTGAGTTTTTTTTTTCTTCTTGGTCTCGTGAGTTTCACTTCTCACTAAAGAGGGGGTGCGAGGAGAAAGTGGGCTCAGAAGAAGATGTTCAAGTGACAAGAAAGTTTTCCGCGCGATTGTTTCCTTAAGTCTTTCTTTCTGCCTGACAACCAAGTTTCGTCTCATGACTAAGTAGACAAAACAGCGTCTAGCGCGTTGTGTTTTCTGGCATTTGGTTAAGATCATCGTGCGCATAGTGGGTTGCTTGCTCCCCTACCTATTGCGCTTACGCTTATACCTTCGTTCTTTTACTTTTTCGTGAGCTACACCTTTTCGCGCTGCTCGAAGCAACAAGCCGCGAAGAACAATTAAAGAAGCACGTCCACCCTGCCTTCTGTTGTATCTTTCTCTCTGTTCTTTTTCTCCTGGTCCTTTGCATATATAGGACAGGCAAAGCCGAAACAGGAGGACGGCGCAAAATATGCGAGTGAAAATTAATTTTCCTCGGCTTTGCCGGTCGGCCCCTCGTTACCGCAAGATTTTTTCTTTTATATATATATTTTTTCCTGCCTTAATTGTCTGCCGTTTTTTTTTTTTGCGTTAACAGCAGCGACATAACGAGCGCTTCAAACTCCCACGAGAGATGGCAAAGCGCGAAAAGTTTTCATGGAAGCCGCCCCGTGTAAAAAGTATAGGCTGGCTGTTAAGAGGAAAAAAGAAGGGGGGAGGGGGGGGCAGCTGCAGCTATGGGAGGACTACGGACGTTGGAAAAGGGACAAGGGATGAGCTTTATTTTTTTTTATTAAACTCACTAGCAGTAGACCCGAGAGGGCAAATGCACGCTGTGCAGTTCTACAGAGGGCACTCCCTCCACCACCATGCACACACGAGGACAATGCCTTCCGTCTCTCCACATCGCGGCCACGGTTATAATATACGCACACGCGCGAGGCCCGGCCTTATGTAAATTGGGCGAAAATTTATATATCCGGAGGCCCTAAATGTCCTCGTCGTTTCGCGCTCGGTGATGACAAGTTTTCGCCGCGCCGGTCCCCCAAACGGCTGGTCGAGGACGTTAGCAATGTTCTATATTTATTTCTACATAGGCCTAGTTATATTATAATTATTATTCATTTATATTCGTTTTCTTGAGAAAGGCGAAGGGGATTATGCATGCCCCCTAGGCCCGTTGGAATGGGGGCGGCACACACTGCCGTTGTCGCCTCGGTGCGAGCTCGTGCGTCTGTGATAAGAAATTAGCGTCGTAAAGTTTCGCGCCGCATGTTGGCTTCGCTCGTTCCCGTAATTTATTCGTTTGCGTCTTTATTTTCGCGGTCTATGCAAATCGAGGCCAACTTTCGGCGGGGTCTTTAATTTGGGTTCGCAGAGCAGTTTCTTTCTTTTCTTTTTTTTTTCAGCCGCAAGCTGCGGATTTCTGTGCCTGCGTTGGCGACGCTCTGAGCTCGTCTGTCAAAAAAAGTGGCTGTCTTTCCTTCGTGTGAACGATGACGCGAATGTAGAACAAAAAAGGTACAAAATACACAGAAGGATACTAGTATGAAAAACAAAAACAAAAATATAAAGACACGAGTGAGAGGAACTGCGCAGCCTTGTATCGCGCCGTCGTCTCTAGACGTAATTAACTATGCAAACTCATTTGTTGTTTCCAGTGGCAGGACAGCGCAGGAACGTGACTTTGCGAGAATACGTGCGAGAAAAAAGACGAATAGCGGGGCCGGTAGACAGGGGCAGTCAAGAAATATTTGCATACATTCACGTAGGAAGGCATACACACTCGATTTGAAGACCAAACATGTCAGGTCCTCTTAGCGACGTTCCCCTCTCTGCGTTCTGCATATAGCGGTGAACGGTGGCGGTAATAAGTTATTTTTTACCGAGAAATTTCCTTTAATTCCCCGTCTCCCTCCCATCCATCGTTTCCCTAGCTGCTTTCGTCCCACCTTTTTTTTTTGTGTCCTTCAGTCTTGTCTCTCATGTTCGCATGTCCCTTTGAGAATGTGTGAAAACTGCTTGCCGCTAGCGGGGATGTACTGGAGGGGCCGTGCGTCGCTGTCCACATTGTAGTATATAATATAGCGGTGATCGTTCGGAACACGAAAAGAGGCAGTACACAAGCATGTGCACAGGACAAGGACTCACTCGGATGTGGCGATTATGAGTGCGTTATACAGCCGTTGCAGAGTAAAATATTCTTTTTGAGGCAAACTATTTCGGTTTCGTATGTCGTGCTCAAAGACTCTGGAATTCTTCTGGTAGCGAGTAGTAATGTTGTCTACGTCTGGGTCAAACAGCGAACTTCTGTATGCGGAACGCAATGCGAAATGTGCATCCAACGGCAAATGCAAAACGTCCAGAAAAATACAAAAGGCGCCCGCGTGCTGTGCGATATGTCAGGTGGTCGACGTTTATCCGGTGCTCACCTCTACGGCGTATCTTGTTGCCGAAGTGTAGTATCAGCTTTCTCTCTCTCTCTACGGTCAGAACGCGCACGCTGTCCTTGCCCATGTCGCCATCATGTTTTCTGTGCTGAGTTTGACGTTTCGCACATTCCAGGAGCGCTAGTAAAGCATTGTGCACGATTTCAATACATGTGCTTGCGCGATTCGAAGTGCGAGTGACTGAGATCTTTATTGTGCCCTCTGTTGAACAACCAATACAGCCAACGCAGACATGTCGCATCAGATCGTATAATCGCCTGTACATTTTTAGTTCTTTGGACATGTGGACTGCTTTTAAGAACTTTGACGTCCAAGGTGCAATATTTTCTCCCACCACTAAAGTCACACTTGGTACTTTGGTGACAACGTCGAGTGCCTTGAGGACTCTGTGATCACAAGTAGGAACTATATGCAGGTGTCATCAAGCCTCAGATATCCGGGAAAAAGAGCACCTGACGTCACCACGCTTTCCTCGTGAAAGCGACCTCTGGCGACGATACATGTTTCTTTTTTATTTTAGCAGCTTATGAAAGCTCTGATTTCAATCAGAGCAACCTGTTTTTCATCGTAACTTGACAATCTATCGATATAGGCCAACCGAGACTCCTCAGTGCCGCTTTAAGCGTGACTAAGTCAGTAGCAACAGTGGGATTCTGGAGGAACAATGGAGGCGATGGCGTTGAGCTGGGCGCGGGAGCAGAGGATCAGATAGAGAACGCCACATAAAAAAGAAACAAAAAAAAACTCGCTGAGGACTGTCTAGTGGCGCCACCTACCTTCTTCACACGAGCAGCATCACCGAAACCCTGATACCGCTGTTCCGGAAGTGACGACGGAACCTGCATACTTCGTTCCGCGCTGGCGCACGTAGCTGTGTTTGATTCTGCTGTGAGTTACTGGGTGTCCTTGCTCTAAGTCACTTTGCCCTATCTTCTGTTGCTCCTTTCTTCTTCTTTATCTGGAAATTCTTCTTCTATTGTTTTCTTTCTTTTCCGTTCTTTCACTCGTCATTTTCATCTCTCCACTCGGGTGTCGACTCTAACGACGTCCGCCCGTGTTTGGACAGTTCCTACCCTTTCTCACACCACTCTCTGCTTTATTCTTTTTTTTTTGTCACCGCCCTGCTTCTAAGCTTTTATCGTCCGTAGTGCGCGATTCGTCATGTATGCTTGTCCGCGACGGGGGGTGCGGGGGGGGGGGGGGGGTTGCTGGTCGGTGGCGGAGGGAGGCTTAAATATTAATCTCTCCGGTAATAAGAAATGCAAAGCGGGTTCGTCTTTCTGACTTTCACTTGTTCGTTTCCGTTTGTGTTAACTTGTTCTGCTCTGCGTTAAGTAAACCAGGGTTTCGCTGGGATTCGTGGAGTTGCATTTCTTTTTCTACCATCGCCGCGTATTTATTTAAGTTTCGTTACGAACTCTGCTCGGTCCGCCCACCACTTTCTCTTTCGCCTTGGCAAAAGGGGAAGGGATGGCAAAGTGTGTGTGTGTGTGTGTGGGGGGGGGGGGGGGGGGGGAGTTCGTGCGCGCTGGAGTAATTATCATTTGATTTTTCGGCGCCTAGCTGTCATACGCCGACGATGTGACAAGCCTGATACTGGGTAAATGTATGTGAGTTGTGTGTGTGTGTTAAAACAATGGCCATGCCTTTCGTTCTTTAGTTATACCCTTTTTGTTTGACCCTTCTTTTTTTTTTTGGCGCTAAGTGAGAACGCTTGCAAATGAGGTGATGGTGGAAGCAGGGAGACAAATGAGACAGAGTACAAGAACCGGAAGGAAAGATAAAAAAAAAGACAAAGAAAAACCCGGTGGCTTCCTCACGTCTGTGCGGAGGCGAACTATTACTCGCTGACTTGAAAGCGGAGCTGATGGTGCGCGTGCTCACGAGGTATAGCCTTTGCTGTGCTCAAAAGGCTCTGTCTCTCGTATCGCATCGCGGCCTATCAATGATCGCACTGTTGTTGCTAAATTTTGGCTGTCTCTTTTCATCGTGTCAGTTGAGCACTTCTTCGTAATGTCTGAGCAAATTAAGCTAATTCCTAGTGGGTGTGCTTATCGCGCTCTCTTCGACGAGGCTTGCTTTTGTCTCTTTGTGTTTTGTTTTAATGCGAAAGCGCTACTTCACTACAGTCGGATACAACTCAAGAAAGAAGCGGCTTTTCCCCGACAAAGCACCCCGTTCCAGCCAGTGGCGTCAGCCGATTATCATGACTTTGCTAGTGTGACGCTGCAGGTAGCGGCAAGACAATGCAGGGAGGGGAGTGCCCACGACCATGGAGGGAGAGGACTTTCCCCTTTCATCTGCCGCTCCCTGCATTGTCACGCAAGCAGGGTCGTGAGAATCACCCGACGCCATTGGCTGGAAGGGGGTCTCTTGACGGGGAAAACCCGCTTCCTTCTTGAGTTGTATCCGACTATAGCAATCCTGAAAAAGCCGATGGGTCTCTGAAGCCTCGACCTTTGACCCTTGAGGTGTAATGACTTGGATACGTTGTGGCTTGGGGAGGGTCACTTGTTACGAAAGTTTAAAAGAAATCGTCTTTGGAGGACAATGCAAAGCAATATCTAGGCAAGAGCCAATATATTTCGAAACCAAGTTCTTTCGCACGTAATACTCGGTTTGACGGCGTTAAAAATCTGTCATTTTCTTATATGAACTTGAGGGGCAGGCGCTTCGTGAGGTTACTTATTCGCGACTGCCTTTCCCAGTCTCCCACAAGTTTGTGTCCGCATGCGTCTGGAGGACGTTGTATAGTGGGCGCTGTGGTATAGTGATTCAGTAACCGCCCAGTATGCGGGGCTTGATCCTAGAGTACTGGCGGGTACCAACCGGTTTTCTAATGGGTATAAATTTTCTGCCGTACTGGTGCTCGGCTGCTCAGGAGTGAAATAGTCGGGAAAATGGGTATTGGACCCCACCTTGTGCAGACCGAAAACATGTTAGCCATGGTGCCGTGCCGTTCAGCCAAGCCGCCCGTGGTTCACTGAAGCGAAAACGTCTTTATTAGGGCGTCTGTAGTTTTGTGAATGTAGGCTATCTGTATAGGGAAATTCCCAGTGGCAGTATATATATATATATATATATATATATATATATATATATATATATATATATATATATATATATATATATATATATATATATATATATATATAAATCAAGGACGCCGAATGCAGGGATGTCAGATGCTTGTAGAAGAATTTTTTTGGCGAACGCAATGGAAGCGTCCAAAAAGCCAATCTCAACAATCATTTGGGGAGTTAGTTGCAAGATGCCGTCTTGATTGTGTAATTGCTGTCGCCAATCTTTGTGGCGGATCAGTGAACCAGCTCTTTTAACGGCGTAATGCCATGTACAGTTTTCAGAATATATATATATATATATATATATATATATATATATATATATATATATATATATTTATATATATATATATATATATATATATATATATATATATTCCCATACACCGTACATATAGGGAAATTACCAGTGGCAGTATATATATATATATATATATATATATATATATATATATATATATATATATATATATATATATAAATATATATATATATATATATATATATATACACACACACACGGATGGATGGTATCCATGTGGCGTCAGGAGTGCCATAGTGGGGAGCAGGTGGTCCTAAGTGGATTAAACCGATATGCATATTTCCATTGTGCTTTTGGTCCCGCAGCATGGCGGCCGTTGTGACATCATTAGAAGCCACAGTGAGAAAACAAATATTAGAACTGAATGTAACAGTCTATATCGACAGTATGTACCCTATAATTCTTATAGAAATTGAATAACATCGTTTATGGGTTTGACGTACAAAGTTCAGCATATTTCGTGTGGTTTATTTGTACACAAACTTTGACACTGCATACCGGGCCACCGCCTATCTCTGAGCGCCCTCAGGACGGGAGTCACGGAGGACGAATGCAGCGCGATGCCGCTTATACGCACAGACTGCGGTCTAGGCCGCGTCGTCCTCTCACGCGCCGTCTACATTGAGTCTGATATCTGCGCAGGAAAAGGAAGCGGAGGAGATCGATTTATTGAACAGCGAGGCGCCGGCGGCGGGCGTCACTGGTGGAGGGTGAGGGAAGGGAAAGAGGAGCACCTGACGCGTTTGTTGCACGACTGTGATGCGCCCGACGGCTGGGCGCCAACTTTATTTTCTGTTTTTTTTCTTTTTCTATCTCTCGCTCATGTGACGGGCTGCGTGGATGGTGCGGGACCGGCTGTATGTGCTGCGTTTTGAAAGAAGATGGCGTGTACCGTTTCGGGAAGAGGTGCGAATAGAACGAATGAATGAGCAGTCGGTGGAAGGGCGCAAACCCGAGAGTAAGAAGTTGTAAAGAAAAGTCTGGACAGCTAGCACCTCATACTTGCCCGAGCGCGATTTGGACTGTGTTTTAAAGACTGGTACACAGCGCCACTTGTAAGCGATTTGTAATGATAACATGATATTAATAATTGCTTATCAGGAGAACAAAGGCTAAGCAAGTGCCCAACTGAGGATGAAGAAAGGGATGAAGGAGGGAATTTTCAAATGACGAAGAAAAAAAAAAAGGCGCGTAGTAGAGGGCTCAAGACTACATTGAACCACCTGGACGTCTTTAACATGCACTGACATCGTATGCAACACACAGGAGTTCTCTGAATTTTATAGCCCGGTGGATCAGAAAGTATCGTTTTCTAAACTTGTAACATGGACAAACGTTGTTATTTTTTTATTTTCCCATCGAGGGTGCTTGAATTTCGCGTTGACACAGCAGTGCACGCGAAATCGTCTTCGTCCAGCTACCTGCGGTTTCTTGCTTCTGCAGTCCCTGACCGGCGCATAACAGAGGTGGGGGAGTGTCTTACGTGTTCCCTTTAACTGTATCCACGTCTGTATCCATCCTGATGTCGGTTCACTTCTCGTCCTCTCATGATGCGGCATTAAACAGGCCCGCAGTCACGGCTAGGAGCGAAAGCGTTGTTCTTTCTTTTATAGAACATACCTTGGCGTTGTGACACTCTGTATATTATGTAAAGCCTGGAAAAAAAGTGTCCGGACCGCGCGATCCGTAAACGAAGTCGATAGTTTTATTATTAGACCCGGGGTGGATGCCTATTATTCGTGGACATTGAGAGAACAGGCTTTTGACTATCACCTCCACTACTGTGGTCTCCAGCCGGCGGCTAATAACATAGTTATCGGCTTTGTTAACGGAGCACGCGGTCCAGAGACTTTTGTCCCCAGCTGCACATTCCTGTTCTTGAGGTACCCAGCCACAGTGGTGAGGTAAGAGAACACACTTCAACAGCAGCAGAAACGACAACAAAAAAACGAGGAAATAGGAAGCGAAAATTACGGTAGCCACAGACCAAACGGACACTGACTCGTCCGCGTGGACATACATAAGGAACCAGGAGGACCTCATTATCGCAATAAAATAGACACTGACGATTATAGAAGAAAATGAACTGCCGGCCAAAAAGAGAAACAGCGAGATGGAATGGGAGAGGGTGCGAAATGCCGTCGTGTTATAGAAAGAGAGAGAGAGAGAAGGAGGTAAGACACAAGTTGAGGGCGCAGCGAAGCGGAGGAAACGAAGACACACAAATGACGTCTCTTTATATGCGTCAACACACAGACAAACGCGCACAGCCCGTAATGTCTTTTTTTCCAGGCCGTCACCGATGCCCCACCAGCGTATAGGGGAAGCGTACGCAGCGCTCCGAGCGGCGTCGACGGCGACCGAGCGATTCGATGTACGCGTTAGCGGCGGCGGTGCCGTGCTATTCATCGTTTTTTTTTATTTGTTCTCTTCCTCCGGCGAGATGTACAAAAAAGATAGAATATTATATACCGCGGTCCGCCGTACGTCGTCAGCGCTCGGCCGGGCGTGCAGTTTGTACGGCGGCGGCGGTCACTTATTTAAATATACACCGGCCAGATGTTTTAACAAGTCGCTACCGCTGTCGCGCTAGCGGCCGGAGCCGATGGCCCGGGACCGCCGCTTCTCCTAATTACACGCCGTTGCTTGCCGGCCGGACGCGCTCCGCTCTTATCGCGGCCCTTTTCAGCGTTTTAAATTAAGGCGGCATAAACCCGCAATTAGTGGCGGCGGGAATACGCACGAGGTAAGGGGAGGGGGGTGACACACCGGCGACGATTAACGGAGCAGCTTAGTATAGTGTGTGGCGCTCGACCGCGCGGATACTGTCCTCACCCACTCACTCACCCGCCGCCCCACCTCCACATGACGACCTCCTCTTCCTTTTCGCTTCTGTTGCTCTCTTTTTCTTTCACCTCTGTCTCTCTCTTTCTTACCCCTTTCACGCGGTCGCACCGCGTGTTGCGCATAGTATGCGCGCCGTTTTCTGCCGCCAATGAGCAGCATTTTGTGTTGGGTGGACGCCTGTGTGAGTGGCCCGGTAATGCACGGAGCAATAAAAAAAATTACTGTCGATTTTCGTAGTTGGGTCAAACGTGAGTTACGTGCGCTAGTACTTCGGTTTTCGGCTTAGTTCCGATGTTCGGATCCAGTGTTCGCTGATGGCAGTTCTTGGAATAGCGGTAATGAGTTAATGTCCATGTCACCATGTATATTGTGGTGGTAAATAAATAAATAAATAAATAAATACACATAATAATTATATGATTAATTGGTCATTCTCTACATTCATAGATCTCTGGGAGTCTTCCTATCACTCCTGACGCAGTGGTGCAGCGGTCAAGCGATGCGCAACTGCCCTGCGATGGCAGGGCGCTGCTATCGGTGGGACTTGGGTTGCGACCCAGGGCGCTCTTCCCGAGCAGCCTGTCGCGTTTATTGAGCTGCGACCTGGCGCGGTGGACAGGTTGGTGTGTGTGTGTGTGTGTGTGTGTGTGTGTGTGTGTGTGTGTGTGTGTGTGTGCGCGCGCGTGCGTGTGTGTGTGTGTGTGTGTGTGTGTGTGTGTGCGTGCGTGCGCGCGCGCCTGGGCAGGTTAGCAGGCCGCAGACAAACAGACACACACAAACATACAGCGGCTAAATACAGGAGATGGCCACTATAAGTGCTAGCGGCCGAAAAGCTGGCGATAACAACGCTGTTGTCAGTGCGTCGATAGCCACCTCCAACGAGCCACCTCCACAACGCAACCCTAGCTAGAACCCCTAGCTAGAGAGGAGTGCCCACCCATATCACCGCCACCCGCATCACCCTGCAGAAGCGCCGTTCTGTGGTGGGAGTGTGGCGCCGATTGTAGCCTCAAGCTCAACTCATTTACGCTCTGAGGTGGACCGAAACGAAGGCGTCTATAGGCCAAAGCTAGCGCAGATGGAGTAAAGGGAACGCTATCAGCTCTGTGCTGATACGTCGCTGAGTGCTGGAGTATCGGGTTATGGTCACTGTGTCAGATTTAGCCCTGAAGGTGGTGCCTAGTCCCGGACTAACTCATCGTAGAGTAGTGGAGATCACTTCTGTTTTAAATGCCCATACTCCACCAACGTTCCGAAACAGTTCTCACTGGACAAGCGTAAATTTGTCAAGGTCAGACCATCCATCCTTTCTTTCCTGCAGCTAGCTAGGTACAACACAGAATGACAAAATGAGCAAGGGTTGGTAGGGGGGGGGGGGGGGGGGGATGATTTAGTTCGGAAGTAAACGTTTTGACAAACGAACTGAGCCCCCCCCCCCCCCCCCACACACACACACACACACACAGACCTTCGAGCTAGGTCCCTTCGAAGTAGGTAAGGAAAATTTGGAAACTTTAAACTTTTTTTTTTCTGTGCCCTAATACTGCGGCCTGATTTGTAACTTTCCCCTGCACACACTCTGTTTTAGTTCTGTTATATCTTACTCGTCCACTTTTTCCGGAAGGCGAAGAGCGAAAGGAAGAAAAAGTATTTTCCTGGCGTAGGACGTTCGCGGCTTAACGCCGTAGCCACGAATTTGACAGACCAGGTGATTTTGGTAAAACTCACGAAACAAGCATTGCACCTATATCAACAGCAAGGCTAAAAAACTAGAGGACGAACACGCTGGAAATAGGACCTCTCGTGACGTCAACTACTGAATAAAGCTTCCTTTTCCGTCTACATGGGGGGGGGGGGGGGGGGGGGGGGGGTTGAGGGGGAGGAGAGAAAAGCTCACTTCATCCAATTTCTCAATCATGAAGAAACCCCTTGCCGTGGCATAGCATGTGCTCGGTTGATGTCTGCTCACGGGGGAAAAAGTTAGAGACTATTTAGCACTACGGTGGATGCCGCGACGCACGCATGGATGGCACTAAGCCCACCACCGCGGGAAGTGACCGCTGTAGGCGTTCAAATCGCGACGGTACACGACAGCGGCGTGCGCGAGAACGTACTGTGCCTGCGGCGCGAGTTCAGAGTCGTCGCGTCTCTGATCGTTATCGCCGAGTCGTTGATTTACGGACCGATGTCGTCACCGTCCCCTGCTAGTGTGCGTGCGTGTTTGCTTGTGCAGATGCGCTGCCTTGCCAGAAAGGCGGTGAGGGAGGGGCGAATAAAAGAGGGAAAGAGGGAGGGTAGGTGTCGTCGCAAGGCCGGTCCTGCTGCAGCGCCCGTCATACGCGCTGGCACGCGCCGGCTGCGCTGCTTGCGTTGACACTGCTCTGCGGGGCGTCTTCGGCGTTCGAGGCGCGGGGGAAACGCACGAAGATTTTAGTCTCGTACGCACGTTTACAGGCATGCCTCAACGCAAGAACTCGGCAGGGATGTTACTGAGTACGTGTCGCCAGAGCTTGCAGCTCAACACACGCACCCGCAACGATAACGCAAGCCTGGGTGGCGCATCTAGTGTGTACACCGTGAACTATTTCTTTTCTATTGTCAGCAAACCGGCTTGTTCGGTTAGGCCTAGGAGCGACTGAATTCCCGAGCGAAATGAAAAAGAAAGCAAGTGTGTCGCTGATCAATTTTGTTACAGGCGAGAGGACGAGAAAACTCGCTGCGCCGTTTATAGCCGTTGAACGCACCGAAAAACGCAGTAACAACGACGAATTCACTCCGAGGCGAAGAGAGGGGCGCTGGCCTCCAGGGGCGACCGCAACACCCACGGACAGTCGGTGGAAATGTTTACGGGATGGGGGTTTGCGGGGGAAAAATATATATATATATATATATATATATATATATATATATATATATATATATATATATATATATATATATATATATATATATCCGTGCCATCATGCAAGCCTGAAATGCCTGCCACTATACACTCTAAACAGAAAGGAGTAAAAAGGGTGTAAGCTGTCCTAAAGCGCACTGCCTTTTACAATAGCTTGTGCGCAGGAGGCCACCTTACTCCCTTTTTAAACCCATATAGGTGTATTTGTGTTTAGAGTGTAGGGGGCATGCATACTCCACCCCGCTGCTATCCGTACCGGTGCTGTAGTAAATTTATTTCTGAACACGCACGTCCCATTAAGCTGTTCTGCCCATTCTACACTACATGCCAATTTTTTTCATCGTTCTGTGCTGGCCTTGAAGTCATTTTAAATTGTTTCTCGAATCCTAGCGGTATGCTTCTGTGTAAAGCACTCTCCAGTTAGCATCCTAAGTGTAACGGCAGGCTTCCTTGCTCACTTTCGATAAGCGCACTCCGTGTGGGCCATTTTTTCAGAATTATAATTGTTTTTTTTTGGGGGGGGGGGGGGGAAGGAAATGACGCAGTATCTGTCTCATATATCGTTGGACACCTGAACCACACCGTAAGGGAAGGGATAAAGGAGGGAGTGAAAGAAGAAAGGAAGAGATAGGTGCCGTAGTGGAGGGCTCCGGAAATAATTTCGACCACCTGGGGATCTTTAACGTGCACTGACATCGCACAGCACACGGGCGCCTTAGCGTTTTTCCTCCATTTTTCCAGAAAAGGTATGTTTTTTTCTGGTGATGTTGCTGTTCTAGCCTTGCTGCGCCTTGCTTTCCTAATCGTGTATTAGAGCTACGCAAGGAGCGAAACTGGTTGCGCGTCTGTACGTAGTCTAGCTTTCAGAACTCTGGGAATTATGCTATTAGTAGTATTATTTTAGCAGATCTAATAGCCGTAATCGAGTAGAGAAGATGGTCATGGGCAGAACTTGTATTACGGAAAAATATAACCGGTAGTCCCTTGGGGAAAAGGAGTGTGTTCCAAGAGGAGGCAAAGGGGGTAGCAGAGGGTCAGGTGGGCGGATAAGATTAGGAAGCTTTCCGCGATAAGGTGGCTGCAGCTGACGCAGGACAGGGTTAATTTGAGAGATATAGAAGAGTCCTTTGTCCGGCGGTGGATACGGCTGCAATATTGATGCCGATGCTGCTGCTAATGATTTGTAACTACTGCTCGAATTTCATATAGCATTCATGTTTTGGTACGATAATCTGGTTCTATGCTTGCTTTTATTTTCCTCATTGACGACTCTACTCTTGTAAGAAAGTACGACTCAGCTGCAGGGCATTTTAAAAACAAGAAATGAACCACAAAAGATCGTTTTTGGTACCGTGCACATAAGGAGAACGCGAACAGCTAAATCATGATCATTTGTTATATACTTGGTTCGTCATTTATTGACTTTTCTGTGCATATTCAATTCGGCTCTTTTATTCTCATTCGAATCCACACCAATGCTATTCTGTTCGTATTCGATATGGCTCAGAAGTGCGGACCGGACACTCATGCACACGATCGCGAAACAAAAATCTCTATTGATAAAACACAGTACAAAGTGTTCAAGGACATATTAGTTGTAATTACTATTTTGTGTTGAGCATTTTGTTAACTAAATAATACTAATTAACGATGTAGAGTTAGGTCCCTATATTTTCGACTATTAAGTAGTTCCAAAGGCTCAGAGGACGCAAGTCGTATTTGTCGGCTTCGTATTAGCGGTAGTTTCGCAGTAACCGCCCTTTCAGCTGCACGCGGCAACGTGCCTTCACTTCCACCTTACTCCATTGAATGTCTGGCAACAAACAAACAAGCAAAAGAAAATATGAGCGACTATAAAACCGCGCGACCCACTTCGGAACTCCTGAACGCTGATGGGACTCGCATAGCGACGACAGGCTGTGAAAGTGTCGAACCTTTTCCTGCAAGTCATAAAAGCGCAGTAAACTGCACTGAGCGTAAGGGAGACACGAGCACCCGAAACCGCTGAAGAGAGACTAGACCGCGGTGAAACTTCAGCTTCCTCGCACGGTGTTGAATGAGGGAAGGGAAATTGATGAATCGATTGAAAACAGAAGAAAAAAAAAATAAAGCCAACGGAAGGTATATAGCCCAGTGGTAGGGGAGCCCGGAAGGGAGCGAGAGGAGGGGGTGTAGTGGAAAAACCGCCGCCTGTCGCAATCTTTTCGCCGGCTAAGTCGAACAACAATAGTTCGTTTGGCACTGGCTGCCAGAACCAAATGCCGCCCGCATCGCTATATGCACTCTTCCCCCCCCCCCCCCCCCCCCGTCTACGTCATCTTCCAACCTTCTCTCTCTCTCCGCTCTGTCTCTTTTAGTTCCTTCTCTCCTCCAGCAGCGTACGGTTCATTCGCTTTATAGTTTCCGTTATGCGGCGACTGTTCGGAGCACAGTACTTGAATTTCCAGCTTTTAAAGCTTGGGCCCCGCCGCGGTGGCTCAGTGGTTAGGGCGCTCGGCTACTGATTCGGAGTTCCCGGGTTCGAACCCGACTGCGGCGGCTGCGTTTATATGGAGGAAAAACGCTAAGGCGCCCGTGTGCTGTGCGATGTCAGTGCACGTTAAAGATACCCAGGTGGTCGAAATTATTCCGGAGCCCTCCACTACGGCACCTCTTCCTTCCTGTCTGCTTTCACTCCCTCCTTTATATCTTCCCTTACGGCGCGGTTCAGGTGTCCAACGATGTATGAGACAGATACTGCGCCATTTCCTTTCCCCCCAAAACCAATTATTATTATTATTATAGCTTGGCGCAAAGCTTGAATTGGAGTAAGCAGCGTTGTATGTTTGATTCGCTCTGTCCTGTTAACTTTTTTTTCTTCGATTCCTGTTCAGTCCTTATTTATTCCGGTGCAAATTTTTTGGTATTTAGGATAGCAAGTTGATCGAGGCATTTCTGGAGCAATTTGCCGCGTTTCGCATCGGATGTCGACCTGGTGGTGTGAGGCTCTGCTCAAAAAATATTTGAGTATCATCATCAGGTATTTTGGAATTATCAGGGGAGCGTTTGCCTTAAAGCTTTCGCGATAAATCTTCCTTACTAGGAACACTGTTCAATGAAAACGTAGTTCAATAAAATTAAGTTCAATAGTTCAATAAAAAGTTCAATAAAACCAAGTAAAAATAGTTCAATAAAACTAAGAATACACGTGTAGTGAACTCGGGGCATAGTAAACAGGTATGTTCGGCGCAGTTTACCCAAAGAGTGAGGCCATGAGTGAGCTAAAAAGTTGATACGGCGCTGGAGACTCGCGTCTTTACAATAATGGTGTGTGTGTTCGG